>NC_081145.1:11037124-11121592 GCF_958295425.1 Solea solea | reverse complement strand
ACTTTCTCACTGTGCCATTACACTTCCCTTGCCTGCAAGGTTTACTAATGTGGGGCTTGTTTTGTTGTTGTTGTTGTTGTTGTTGTTGTTTTAAAAAAAAAAAATGTTTCCACAAGATTGAGCAGTTCTAAAACAGACAAGAAATGCAAAGACCATAACATACCACAAACAACCAGTTCCCTGTACACAGCTGAACTAGAATATACACAAAAACAAAGTAAGCTCTTGAGCCACGCTAGCTGTTTTCCAATATTCCTAAATTCAACAAAGTATATCCACATAAAAGTATAGAGAACAGTATTAAAAACAAAAGACAGTGAAAGGCCAGCATAGATGAGAGATGAGCTTTATTGTACAGAGGCGTTACATGTAGCTTTAACACATAGCTCAAATCAGTCCATCCGTCAGGGATTTCATGCAGCATTTATGCTTTAATGATAATGTCTTTTAAATTTATCTCAGTAACACTCAGTTAATAGCAATGCAATCATGACGGCGGGGGCATCCACAGACACTCATGATGAGTGATGAGCTCAGGTTTCCACACCCAGTGGCATCATTATCATTGACGAGGAATATGAGATGATTAGGGTGACGACGGTCACATGAAGTCTGAAGAAGTTTTTGAAATGAGACGATCTAACTGCACTTAACTCTCCTGAGGGGTATTCCAGAAAGCGGGTTATGTGAGAACTCTGAGTTTGTTAACCCTGAGATGAGGGAAACTCTGAGTTATCCGTTCCAGAAAGAGAGGTAACTTAAACTCTGGGTCTGTTACTGCGGTAACTTACTCTGTGAACATAACCTGCTCGCTGGCAGGTTTACTATAAGAAACCCAGAGTTTCTACCTGTCTTCTCCCACACGAAGAAAGCAGTTAGACATGGATTGCCCATTCATTAGAAATCCAACCGACATCGAAGCCGTATTTATTAGAAATGCATTACGTCGTGCGAGAATCTTCCGGCCCAGATTAGACGTTTTGATTAAAAATAAAAGACAAATTCACATGTGATTTGGTTCTTCTTTATTCTCTAAAAGTACAAAAGCAACAGTCAGGATTTGTAATATAGTTCCAACTATTAACATATTTCACATATTCACCTGTTTCACCATGACAATGCACCCACCTCAACTGGCGTTCAAGTAATAGAATTTACAAGTCTGTTTTTCTGATTTGCCGGTCCAGGTACACCATTTCTTTCTCGTTTTTTTGAATGGTTTTCATTAGGTGCACCCTGTACAACTCTTTTACCGGCAACTCGGGAACATATGGACGTTTAATTTAATTCCTGCAGTTCTACATACAGATTTAACATGGTATTGACCCAAAATCTCACTGTGTCAAGCTGTGCTCTAGAAGTTGATGGACCCTCCTCTTGGTGATGCCCAGCCATGTTCTGTTGAAGGACAAGAATGTGCTAGTTTGTCCATTATCTATGCTCATCACTTCAGTGTACTAACCCTAACCCAAACTCCAAATTCCACTCAAGAATGTAAATGAATATGAATGGGTAGAGCAGTGCCACTAGCTATACATAATATTAAGACACACTTCAGTAGGCCCCTCCGGATCTCTCCCTGTGGCAGCAGACAGCGTCTCCTCCTCCATATACATATATATATATATATATATATATATATATATATGTAAAAGTTTTATTTTAAAAAAAGACAAGTATATATATATAAAAAAGTTTTATTTTAAAAAAAGACAAGTGTATACTTGCATCTGATGTATGCACTTGTGTCCTGGGGGTGACAGGCTCAGATGAGCTTCCCCCAGGGATGCCTTCAGCCACAGGGCGACCGCTGTATTGGCTGAGAGCCAGCTCCTCAGCCTCTGACAGAGGTGGTGGAGGTGGCCCTCCACCCGTTTTTCGGGCCTCTGCCTTCTTTCTGTTGGCAGAGCAGAACTCAATGTTTGCAATCTGAATTAATATTTACGTTACGTTTAATAGCCTTAGTCAATTAAAAATAAAAAAATAAATCAAAGTGAGGTGCAATCATAGCCTAGCAAAATATGCCTTACCTTTTTGAATGATGTTTTTATGTTTCATTTTGAGCTGCTTCCAAGTCCTCCTTTCTCCTGTTGGATTGCACCTAAATGAAAAACTCAGATTTCATTCCTACTTATATTCATAACTATAGGCTATGCTATGATCTTACGGTTAAATGTTACGTCAATGGAATAGTACATTCAAACTTACGCGTTGACTCGGGCAGCAATTTTCTCCCATGCGTCTCTCTCTCCTTCGCTGCTGCAGCTGTGTTGCATTCGCGGCGAAATATGTGCTCATATTCTCCGTAGGCCAGCAAAAGGATCTCCAACTCCTTCGCACTGAAATATGTTGATCTTTTTTTTTTCTCGGTTGTCATGGTGACTCGTGGTATCGGGGCTCCATTGATGATGGCTTTTTTCAGTGGTTGTGCACGCGCGTACCTCGAGGTTAACATACTCAGAGTTGATTGAACTAACTCAGATCAGCTGTTCTGGAACCGGATACTCAGAGTTTCCCGACTCAGAGTAAGTCAACTCAGAGTTCAGGGATAGACTCAGAGTGTGTTGAACCTGCTTTCTGGAATACCCCTCTGGTTTCTGTTCTTGAGCATAAGGACAACTTAAGTGGGACTGCGGTGGCTCAGACTAATGCACGACACACATGAAGATGTAAGCAAGGAAAAGTGCATTTTAATGGATGGGAATTTTAAATAGGGGACATGACTGTTTCCAGATGTGCTGCACCTGTGTGTTTGACGTGTAAATTTTTAATATTTTCCATTTTTAACCCTCTGCTGTGACATACGCTCAAAAAATGAAAACGCCATAACAGATTATGTTTATGTGAGCCTGCTTTTATGCTCCAGTGCAAGCGTCTCTTCAAAGGGAAAAGTTTTGGGCCTACGCACACCATCCTTTCCATCCTTTTTTATTTAATGGAATAATTACCCACATGGCAGTGGAGGCAGAGCTGGATGTCTCGCTGCGTGTTTGCGATCTGGGACACATAAACACTGCATGATCTTAGCATGAAAGCAGTGTTTTCAGCTTTTCATGGACTTAATCAAAAGCGGCACAAGGAGGGAAAAAATACCACATAAAGGTCCGGTGTGTAAGAATTAGTGACATCTCTGGTGAGACTACAGATTGCAACTAATGGAGGACTTCATCTTTATTAGTCAATGGGGGCGGAGCCATTCTTCATTTTGTGCAGGAAGCTTCAGCTTCTAAATATTCTCGGCCTTTGAAAACCAAGCAATATTACTTATATACTTATAAATGTCACTTTATTATCACTTTATTTTAAAATGAACATGCACTGATACAAACATACTTATGGGTATGACAAGGCACCTCACGATGCAATGCAATATGCGATACATGCATGAACCACGATACCAATAATATTGCGGTACAACGATTCTGTGATAATCAACTGAAGAAAACAAAATGTCTGCGAAAAGTGAATCTTTCACAACATGGAGAACAACGTGCATAAAGACTACGTATTGAACGTGGATGGAGTATCTCTTAACGTAGCTTTCTCCGCCATTGTCCCACTGTAAACTCCCTCTTCTTCGGCCAGGTAACTTGCCCCCAAGTTTCCCCTCATTCATTCGAGCGGCGCTGCCACGAGGAGACGGGAAGTAGCGACGCTCGGCAGGGACTGTTTACTTTGGAGCGCCTTCATTTAAAAATTAAAAATTTTTTTATTAATCCCCTTAGGGAAAGTATTCCTCTGCATTTGACCCATCCTAGAATTAGGAGCAGTGGGATGCCACACTGAGTAGCGCCCGGGGAGCAATTGGGGTTTGGTACCTTGCTCAGGGGTACCCCAGCCCTTTTGGCCGGGTGGGGATTTGAACAGCGACCCTCCAGTTACAAGCCAGGTTCCCTTTCCACTTGGCCACGGGCGGCCCATTTGTTCATTAAAATGTATGATATTTTCCCTGCATGCTATATCACCAAATCAATATTTTGACCCACCCCTAATATTTCATTTCTGCTGATAAGCTTTGCACACTGGACCTTTAAACACATCACTGGCAGACTTCACTTCCACATTCAGTCCACATTAGAATAAAACAAACGGATTTATTGATGCAGTGTGAGTCAAGTTCACATTTCTTACCACCTTAATGTGATTTGGCTCATAATATTTACATTTCCATGGCCATGCTGTCAAATCTTACCCTTTATTTTTCATCCACCACGTCATTATAATACAGTTAAACACCTGGGAGTAATCGTAAATCTCAGCTCCAGCCCTCTGTTACTCTCATATGAAGGTCCGAGGCTGTGAAGCGCCCGCAGGAGTCAGTAACAGCCTCTCCGCCCCCCCCCCCTCCTCTTCCTCCTCTTCCTCCTCCAACTCCTCAAAGTTCATTTCCTCCTTGTCCAGCCGAATGACATATCACCCACCACTTCATCACCAAACGGAGAAGTGTAGCGCGGACAGAAAGTTGTCACAGGGAGTTGTGTTGTTGGACGCAGATTAGTGGGTTTGTGTGGCAGCAGCAGCAGCAGCAGCAGCGGGATTAAACACTCCAGTCGAGTGCAGCTGGGGGAAAGTTAGCTGACGGAAGCCGTCGCGCTCAAGTTGCCCGTGAGTGATTTCTCTCTCGTCTGGCTGTCGTGTGGACGGTGAACAGTCAGGTAAGACACTCGTCTGCCTGTCTGACTTTGTTTGTTTATGAGTGTGTTGCTGACTTGTTTTCGGCTCATAACGAGTCAGCGCTGTCCTTTACTGCGTCACTGTGCCTAATATTGTGACCTGCTTGTCTAGTCACGTCAAAGTTTAGTCAAAATGAGAAATAATAACCACAACATGATGTCTCTGGAATGAGTGGGTGAATAATTGGCTGCCAGTTTTAGTGACTTACTGTTGTATAACCGAAAACTGTTTGATATTGTCCTTTATTGACTCCTGTTGAGACTGAACTAATATTATTTTATGACTAAAGCTACTCATTTCTGGCAGGGGGGTCATGGCGTTTGTCACATGCCAAGAAGTTTGAATACCAATCATTTTTAATATTGACATCTTACAAAATGTATGTATATATTCACTCTTCAGTCGATTCAGTTATTTTAAAATGCATTGGCACCTGTCCTGTATAGCACCAGAGCACCTAATTAATGTATTTGTTTTCAGTGAGTTTTCTTTGTGCCTGTCTGGTAAAGACACACAGTGTAAAGTGGCATTATGAGTTTATCTCATGAGCGTGAAGGAATGTGAAGAATGAAATGCACAAATTCAGGGGTGACATCTAAATAAGATAAGAACAACACTTGCTCAGTGATAAATGCCTCACTGACTGTTTGTTATGCCATATGCCACTATCTACCTATCTATCTATCTAGACAGAATTATCAGTCAGGGCCCATTATTTAAATAATATGCTGATTATTACTTTTTTATTATATTTTTAAAATTCAAGAACACTTCAGTGCATACACTAAATGTGTATCAAACTTTTTTTTTTTTTAATCAGATGTAGGGAAAAAGAAAACTGAGCAAACTTTCACCTCCCCCAAAATTGATTATTGGCCATCAGCTGCCCTGATTTCTAAATATAGGCCTGAAGAAACATGAACCTAAAATGGACCTAAAATGTAACCACAATGATTATTTGTGACATAAGCTTAACCAAATGTGGCTTGAAATGTTTATTTTAATCTGATTGCCACCAAGGCGTGAAGCTGTTTTTCCATGCAGACCTCAGCCAGAATCTGTGTTTCCTGGTGTGATGACCGCTGTGTTCGCCCCTGTGTTTAAAAAGCTCCTGTAAAACAGAGTGAGGGATTGAAATTGAGAAGTGAGTGAGGACACGTCAAGTTTATTGAGAAGGCGTTCTTGTCTGATTTCAGCGATGACTTTGTTACTGTAGTCGCACAGTGAGTCTCTATTCTCAGAGAAAAAATGACCCCTGTCTTCATCTATCACATGCTTTTGTTGATGTGCTATATTTCTCACCACCTCAGGGGAAGAGTTGACTTCATAGCGGACATACTTTTGAAAGAAATATTGTTGGCCATTAGACACAGCGCAGAAGTGAAGTGGGGCCATAAGAAAACAGCAGCTCCCTATGGTGGCATGCTGTGGATGTCTATTCTAGTGTGTGAGAGAGGAGCGAGATCTTGCACCGTCTGACCCCACATTCCTGCGCTCCTCATGGCATGTTCATGGGGGTCACCACCAAAGACCCCGCACATACCCTCTTACCCATAACCTGCCGCTGAAAAGAAATACATTTCCTCCTAACCTGACTCTTGTGGCTAATTATTTTTTACAAGCTTAACAAGCTGAGATGGCTCTTTGGCTCTTTTCTTTAAAAACAAGGCTTTGCAGTCGTTCAGATTTTCAAGTGTTGGATTCATTTCCAAGTAGTCACTTCCACTGCTCATACCCATAATCAAAACCACTTAAATGAACGATCTAAAGCCTCAGCTTCCTCTTATTGTGTTCAGCTCTTCACCCAGGCCTTGGTTTATAAAATGGAATCGACACGGCGTCACTGACATCAAAGATTACGTCAACATACGCGGTAACTTTGCGTGTGACTATTTTGAGTCCGTAATAATCAAAACCTTTGTCAGGAGGGTTTCCTCTCAGGACATGCTGGTAAATTCTTTGCAGGGGTAAACAAGAGCAACAATGTGAGCCTCTAATAGTGTTTACTTCCTCAGCTTTCTCTCTGTCCCACACAGTTACCATAGAGCTCAGCTCTATGTCCAGTCCCTTCATGAAAGTTCTTATTCTCTGGGACGAGGGGGCAGGAACGTCCGTGCCGGGCAGATCTCATTCCACTGGGCCTCACAATGGATGTGCTGTGCCGCTGTATCAACATTTATTTCTCTCTTGTAGCCCCCCCCTTTTTCTTTTTCTGCCACTTTAATCACATCCCTCCAGGCCAATCAGCAACAGGAAGAGCAAGGCTGTGTCTGTGTGAGATACTGCTGCTGACCAGTGGGCACCGTGACTCACTCTGAGTTTGCATCTTGTGTCAGGGAATCCTTTTTATTCTAGCCCGAATTTCAGGCCTGCAGGCAAGGCTTCCCACATTTATATGCAGCCCACTGAGGCTGTGCGTTCATGAAATGCAGATCAGATATCTAACTCCCAAATATATATACTCAGTGTGCAGCAGCACATTCTGTGCCTATATTTTGACCACACTGTGTGACTGACATGCAGTTGTTTACCGTCTATTTCCGAGTCGCGGTCCTGCCTGCAAGTGCGGAAGATTTATCAGCTTTTTTTTTCAACCTAAATGAAGGCCCAGTCCACACACAGGCAGGTATTTTCAAGAACATCACCTTCTCTGTGTCTCATACAAACTCAAAGTTTTGGTTTAGGTCTTAGCTCCTGCCAAGGTGAAGATTTCCACAATCTCTGTTCACAGTGCTTGTGTGTTGACAGTGAAATGTGAGTGCAGGCCTGTAAAGTCCCGCTGTGTGCCGTTGTCTCCTCTGCTCTCTCCTCTCTGACATTGCACACCGACGTCATTACAGTTGTTCGCATGAGGTGAGTTGTGTAATGGTGTCAGACGTAGCCAAACTTGCGCTCATATTAGCGTTACTAACAGGACATTTAACTTTATTACACCTATACATACAGTTATTTTGTACCTGAACAAGAAACTACATTTTGTTTATATCTCTTTTGACTTATCAACCAGGGTTTAAAATGATGGTTATTTATCCACCTGTTGACTTGGTATGCTTTCAATAGCACTTCAAAGTCATTCTTTTTTTGTTTTTCTCATGTGGACAAAGATAGTTTTTAGAACTTATAGAGTGTGGTGTAGGATCATTTTCAAAACTGAAGGCTGAGGGCGTGTAGGAAGAAGACGCAGAAGGGAAAACGTCACAAAACGTATTATGTTTCTGTCAGACTGTTGTTTCTCTATAGTTAGCTGCTCGCTATCTGCATTTAAAATATATTATCTCTGCTCAAACATCTCAACCTCTAAGAGGCAATCTGTTAAATCATATGAAGGCAATGTGAATCAATGTAATCGCAGTTCACAGTATATGGGATGCAAGAGTATGCTGTGTTTTCTCATATGTGGCCATTGCATGATGCTGTTGTGTTTCAGTGCCGTGCATGATTTGTAATGTCAGACTTGTTGATTTTAGCTGGCAGAGTTTTCTCTTCTGACGCCCCATGTAGTCACAGCCTGTGCCGTTGCCTTTGTCTGTGTTGTTGTAGACTTTTGTGCAGGAATGTTCCTTGATTTTCAGTCGTCACACTTAACCCCACTTTGCTCCTGACGGCGGTGCTGGCGACGTGTGAATGGGTATGATTGAGTGATAGAAAATGTGCTGCACATAGGTGCACTGTATCAAAGTGTGAGTGAATGGCAAAACTAGTGTAAAGCAGCTTTGAGTGGTCATCAAGACTAGAAAAGCGCTATATAAATACAAACCATTTAACTATTTACCAAGAAGCGCCAATTAAAAGTTTCAGGCGTGGATTCTCCTGCTAAAAAAAAGTAAACTAGACAATTAGTAGGTTTGCACAATCATATCTAAAGTGATCGTGTGATATTGAAACTGTGTGCTCCACCAACAGCACTCAAGTGCTCTGAACAGTTGCCTGATTACATGCTGAGTCATAGCTGCTGCTGTTTCCTTCACCATGCAGCTCCAATAAAGTGCAGTCTGGACAAGTAACGCTACATTTAAAGATGGATTATAGAACACATAACATACTGAGGTGCACACAGCTTTTTTCCTCTTCACTCGCACGCACTGTGTGTTTGTATTTGAAAGAGTGTGTAGACGTGGGGTAAAGAAAACTAGGTCACATACTGCAGAGTCTTTGAGACTGCAGACTGTTTTGGTTTTTACTCTGAAATCAACCGGGGGTTATAGAGGTTCTCTACTGGAACTTTAATGGCCAGCACACAGAGTGTCACTTACAAAGTCCGCTAAAATATAAGCTAGCTCCCTAGCTTCCAGTCAGTTGTCGCTAAGGGGGAACTTGGACTTTGTAAGGCACGTTAGTGATTAAAACTTGTGATATAGCTTTTTATAGCATAGCCACAAAATATTAAAATGTGTGTAGCTCTCTGTGTGTTCTTTGGATTTTTAAACAAAATGTTTTACTTCTGCTTGTGGTGAGCTTTTCTTGCCTGCCTTATCCAATTATCAACTATAAAAGAAGATTGCCAAGGGTGCAACACATTTCTTTCAAACAATTGAACAATTGTGCCTCTCAGATCAATCTCCTCTAACTTTTTCACTTCCCTGTCTTTTTGTGTTACTGAGAGTTGAACGTTTTTTCTGAGAAACAAAATGGAAGAAAGCCAGAGTCTGGTTGCAATTAATGGCAAGTGTGTCATGTTGTACATGTGGTCCTTGTCAATAGGAAATTGTCCTTTCGGACATTGTTTGTGTGACTGGTGAAGCTGCAGCGCTGTGGTGAAAAGACTCCTTTTTAAATGGAAAGGGTTACATTAATGTAGACATGTTTCATGCTTGACTGGCTAGTGCTGATTTCATTGGATTTTTATTCACTAGTTGACTTTTATTGCTTTCATTGCACGATAAATCGTGATTAGTTCATGATTGTAGAGAATCTCATTATCATGCCTCAGACCATTTGACCATTTTATGTGACATATGGCTCCAATGACCATAAACCAAACTTTCATCGTGGAATATTTTATTATATTCAATGTTTTCAGCTTTCTAATAACTGTATAGCCCAACTGGATACTATGTGACACTTTTCTGTGCTGTAGTCTGGAAAAGGTGACCACTCAAACTCAAAACTGTGTATATATACAGTATATTGTATCATATCAGCCTGTACTCTGTTGTTTTTGTAATTAAGTATTCTGCTCTGTTTTACATGCATAGATAAAATGCAGCCATTTCTGGGAATCAAAATCAGATACATGCCCAAGACTTTCCCCTCAGTGCATCATCACACATGGTTTTAGCTAAATCTTATCTCAGACTTTTTTTTTTGGTTTAGCAAGAAACCGCCTGTTGTTGTTTTTACTCATGGAATCCTTACCCAAATTACCAATTTTACATGAGTAAAGTAAATCAACACATATATACTGTGTTTGTGTATATATATATATACATATATATGTATACATTTCCAGTTTCCACTGCTTTATCCTCCACATGAGGGTCACGGGGGGTGCTGTGCCAATCTCAGCTGACTTAGGGCGATGGGCGGGGTCACACCGTGGACAGATCGCCAGTCCATCACAGGGCTACATATAGAAACAAACAACCATCACTCTCACATTCCCACCTACGGTCAATTTAGAGTGTCCAATTTACCTAATCCTCATATTGCATGTTTTTGGACTGTGGGAGGAAGCCGGAGAACACACACCCACACACAAACATGCAATCTTCATGCAGAAAGGACCTTGTTCCGACCTGGTCACAAACCCGAGCTTCTTGCTGCAAAGGCAAGAGTGCTAACCACAACACCAACCGTGTGGCCGCGTAAATCAATCAATGGAATATAATTCCAATGCTGCCAAATTTGCTTGCACATCTTTGGGGAGATGCCCTCCCCTGTTGCTTGTTGGTTCAATAAAAAGAACTACCTTCTTTTAACTTGCTGTGATTAATTGTACACATGGGAGCCTCATTGGCAAAGCAGAGGCAGCTCTCCTCGCAGCACATGCCAATGCTGTATTCAAAATCACCTTTGTGGGTCACAGCAGAGTCCATTGCTTCCCAGACTGAGACCTCACTATGGTAATTGAACTCTTAAAGATGCTCTTTAGATGCTCAGTGACCACTTCACTGGTTACATGCTGCTTTGAAACTTGGCTCTTCCATCAGCAGTGAATCATAATTTAGGGAAGAGGTCAGCAATAATTGACTTGTTGCTTTACATGTTTGGGAATCATTTCGTCTATGCTGCTACACATTACTGCCCTGTCCAAGTGTGATTGATTCTGGGGAGAAAAAAAATTGGAAGAGCCATGAAATGAATAATCGTATGACATTACTTTAGTGTTTATTTATTTATTTAACACCTTAAATTAGACACACTTGGTTTATAAACTTTAACCTTAGACTGAAGAAAACACATCGGTTGATCCTTTTATTGAGAAATCGTGCATCCACAAACCTAAATGAATGTTTTTTTTACTAAATTTCAAAGAACCAATTTACCTTTGTAAATTAAACTGAGGCAAATATTTGTCCGTGCTGTCGAATGTTCTGTTTTATTCATACATTTAAAAACGTCGTACGAAGACAAATTATAGTGGAGTTAGTTATTTCAATGCATCTGAAGCCAAACTGCATTTAAGGCTCCATTTTCTGTGGGTACGCTACACATCACTGAAATGTGGCCTTTTGCCTCTTTGGCTATTTGCTTTTCAGTCTTTCTCTGATTTGTATTCATGTCATGTTATGGCAAGCTGGACATGTGGTGGAATCATTTATGCCTCTTTTTAGTGGTTTACTGCCTGTGACAGTTGAACGCAATCATGCACTGGTTGAGGCTCCGACCCGAGCTTAAACAACCCTTTTTCCTGATGCTTTGTGTTTGTTTTAGCTACTAATTTTGTTACATATAGATGCATACATTTAGAGACAAAACCACCGTCTCTGAAGTCGTATAGTCCCTCCCTCTAGGTCCCTGATAGTCTGTTTGCCACAAACTACAAATTTACACTGTGATGATCCAAAGAGTAAAAAAACAGTTTTCTCAATCTTTTAACATAAAACAAATAAAGATTTTTGTGAAGGTTTGTTAGGTGTAAAATCTTAATCTTGTCATTAAAGTTGTCAAGTTTGACATTCTCTCAAAACCCTCAGGCAAGTAATTCCAAGATAAACTACAGTTTTTATTTATAGTTATTTCAGGGTCAGTAAACGGGGTTTGCATATTAATTTACGTAATAACATAATTCCCCGCGATGTTATTTGTATTTACACAAAAGCAGCTCAAGGGAAGGGTGAAGTGTTATTTCAGTGTTCTACTCTAATAGTCCCAAATAGAACTTGAAAGTTGTGGGTTCGATTCCCAGCTCTGCTAGTGTGCATGCCGATGTACTTTGGGCAAGACACTTAATCCCAACAGCTGTGAATGAGTATGAAAGTGTGAGTGATAAGCAGCTTTGAGTGCTCATCAAGACTACAAAAGTGCTATATAAATACAAACCATTTGCCATTATTTTTCCATTATAGGCATTATTTGACTGGCGTAAAAAAAAAAATCCTGAAAAGAAAATGTATCTCAGTGTCAAATAGATTCACAATAAAATCCTTTATATCTTCTTGCTTAATGCAGACATCAGAGCAAGCTGTAAATAAATATCTGGCATGCGCTTTCGCGTCTGACCTTCTCAATTTAAGAAGCATAGCATGAAATGGAAACAGTTCCATTTTGTGAAGTACTTTGCAGCCTTTTCACTTCCAGGGACTTTTGAGTATTCAGAATGAAGCAGTGGGTAGAAAAGCTCAAAAATCAAATCTCAGAATGTAAATTCTATTTTGGGAGGAAGTGATGCCTGTCTGTTCAGGGCAATAAACCAAAGTGGCGCTTTTGAATAACTGGCACTTTTACAATATGAGATTGTTCAGCCTGGCATGCATCAGTGGGACATACAGAAATTGATATTACACAGCAAATTGCACTTTTAATGCTTGAGGCAGACAAGCTTTCCACCCCTTGTCATGCTGAGGAGAATGGAAATGACTGGCTATTGCTGGATTTGAATTTGTCGGCCGCTTATATGATTTTATTCAGGACATTGTGGTGCTAATGGTAGGTTTGGTTGGTATTATGATGTCTTTAAAGACTTTTTTTTGAATGAGGTGAGAAGAGAAAGTTACTTTTTGCCGTTAGGGTCCTGGTTCTGACACTGGTGGAACTTGTCTTGGAGGCTTTTGTTCTTTCAGATCTGGCCAACAAACTGCTTGGCATTAAGTTGAAAGTGATGCAGTCTGCTTGACCCATGAACCTCCTCCCTCCTTCTCACTTTGCCTTCTCTCTAAGCAGCACTGGAGGGTTGTAACAGGGGACCCTTTTGCCCCTTCACCACCACTTGTTTGACACATGTGTTCACATATTCTGAGAGATCTTGCTTTGCATGCAAATTCAACACATGTATGGTGAACTGGCTTGTGTATTCTAAAAAGAATGGGCTGAAGGACAGCAGTATATAGTAAATGTGCTAATACATTTATTGTGGATTAAAGCTAAACTATTTAGTGACATATCGTAACTGCAATATCATTTTTTGTCAAGCTTTAGGTTTAGATTCAAAACATGACAACATTACATCATCATCAGAATATGAACACTTATAATGTAATGCAAGGATGAGAATTTGAATATATTTATTGTTTCCAAAATGTATTCATTTATTGCATTTTATAAAGACATGAACATAGAAATCAAAACAATAAAACTATTAAATTTAACCTGTCCTATTTGATAATTGCATTGTTGTAAATTTCATTTGAAAACGGCTAAGGGTTCAGTCATTTTGTGAATGTAAATAGACGAGTAACGAGATCTTTGAATGTGCATTCTTTTCAGGAAAGAACACAAGTGTCATGTGTGTTTGAAAGACGTGAATATTGTTCAAAATTAAGACTTTGTTGTCTATTTGTTTCTGAGCAAACTGAACAAATCTCTTCTTAATGCTAACATACACTAAGGAAAGCAAATAATATACACTAAGTAGTCCATTCAGCATCTTTCTTCCACTTTATTTTTTCCATTTTACTCCCAGAAATATTGATTTATAATCCGCTTCATACGTCACTCTGAAGAATCCAGGCTGTTTGCGGCTGTGTTTGAGATTGCCTATTAGCATCAAACTGGCACCATGGCGGACAGGCCTTTCTAATTGTATATTAGCAATATTTGATTTTCATAATGGTTATGAATAGAATAGATAGCATATGCAGGAGTGTGGGCAGTATTTCTGCCTTTGTTACAGCTCAGCTGTCACAAATGAGCCTGCTCTTAATATATCTCTCCAAGTCTCCGAGAGTTTCCATGGTAATTATGTTCCGAGTACGTGCTGATTCCTCCCAAGAAATGACTTAGAAAAAAAAAACAGTTCTTAACTCTTGGCAGACCAATAAGTGTACTTCTTATGAAAAGAAGTATTTATTCTTAGAGATGATACAGATGTTTTATATATCTTCAGCCAATTAATAACACTCGTTTAATGGAGGGACTCTATTCTGAAACATGGGGCTTTAATCAAATTAATTCCCACCAATCTTTGCGATTTCCGTTTGGATAAAGCAAAAGCAGGCTAAATGTGTCACACATCCATCTTCTACCACTTTATTGTCCTGACAAAGGGTGAAAGGCGGGGTATACAGTCCATCACATGGCCACAAAGGCAAAAGGGCTAACCACTACAGCAACCCACATGGCCCACGTGTCATACAGTACAATCAAAAATGAATGAAGTGATCTGAAAATAGCAGCTACTATTTTAGGATGCATGTGATGTTAAAGTGAAATTGTCCAGAGTGTCGTTTGGTTTGTCTTTCCATTAGCTGTAATAGAATTCTCTTTACTTTACTTTCTGCTTCTCTTTACCTTGTTTTAAGATCGGGATTTAGAAATGTAACTGTGCATGTGTACACGTTTGAAAAGCTGTTGTTGAGTCATACAATTGTGTTCCCACTCCACATTATGAACCAATACAATGCTCATACTAACAAAGATGCTGAGAAGGTCAGACAGAGCGGAACGACAGTGGAGTTTGTGGTTTAAATGCTAATCATTTGAGAAATGGTTATTAACCGTTTAAATTCACTTGTTATTCTCAAAGTCCAAGTAGTGTGTGTGTGACTACTAAGTGTGACTATCTTACTGAATACAGGTCTTATGCTCAAGCTCTTCATAAAAACATTGTAATGCTGTAGAGGGCTGAAATGTTTGGGACCAGTAAGGCAGAATATTTTTTCAGCCAGGCCACTTAAATGTCAGCCTGCATTGTAGAGGTCAGCAGTGGCTTCAGGCATCACTGTTCTCCAGTCTGACCTGTGACCCCCATTTTGTGTTGTGTGGGATCCAAAAAGCCACATGTTCTGAGACGAAATTGCAGTGACTAAAGTTTTCACTGTTAGAACTCTCAGCATCATTATCAAGTATTTATGGAAATGAAGTTCCCAGAAATTGATGTTGGGTCACACAGTGTTTGTGTGAACGCTCCAAGCTGCCAGCTAGCTTTCGGAATTGATCACCGCCACATTTTTGTTGGTGTTCATCCAGAGTGTGTCTGTGTCCAAGTCTCCTGCTCTTGTCATTGTGTCCGTAAAATTTTATGTTTTGTTCAACTGCCATTTGAATATTAATCAATGTTTTTTCATTGTGCTCCACCTCGTAGCAGCCCTGAAGTAAGATGAAGCTGTGCGATCATGCTTCACCTATTTCAGATTTGACATTTGTGTCTAAAATACACCGTAGATCATGATGCGACTATATTTGACTATATTTGACAGTCTGATCAGAGAGAAAAATGACTTTTTATCTTCCCTGATTTGGTGTCCTTGCACTGTTTGCAAGGACGACTGATCCTGAGGCTGGAGGGCTTTCTGGCTCAGGTCGACTGCACTGCTGCATGTTCTAAATTTCACTTTTAGAAACTGAGGAGTCAGGCGTGCAGATAGGTAGGTTGATGGGGGGGGGGGGACATAGTGGTCACATAAACTTTTCAGAAACAAAACCACATTACAAAACCAGTACAAGAAAAGGGAATAGTGGTGGTGCACTTAATGTTTTTATTATTGATTAATCTAATCAATTATTTTGAAGGCCTAGTTTAATCTATAAAATTTTAAAAAGCGGTGGTAAGAAATTGGCTTGAATTTGTCAGATATCACTTGTGGTTAGTATTGTGGCCTTAAGGATTCTGGTTCAGCCGGTTTGCCTGAAGGCCTCTCTCTATAAGTGGGTTTTTCTTCAGGTACTCTAATGGCGTATTTCCACCGGCTCTACACACCTTGGCACGGCATGACACAGCACGATTAGGTTGCATCTCCACTACAAAAAAAGTACCTACTTAACGTGGGCAGAGTCATCACTGCATGGCTGAGTGAAACTGCGGTGACTTCGTTTTATACGCGACACACACACATATACGAGTGACTAGTGACTTTACACCAGACTCCTGTAGTTGTTGGAGATTAACCCACGTTTTTAGGATTGTTAAGTAGTTTTAACTGATCTACAGTTCGGCGCTGTTCGGCTTGATTTGTGTGTGGGACGTCTCTTCCTGTGACGGCACTCTGGCCAGTCAGTGGCCGGCAGTCTGACCAATCATAGTTGTTGGTCCCAGCTGGCCTTTCAGGCTCTCAACCTGTCCAGAATGTAAATTGGTAAACACATTTTTAGACTAGCAGAGTCTGGGATCAAACCCCTAACCTCCTGGTTGAACCGTACCTCTTGCCTAATATTGGCTGACATTGGCTCCAGCACTCCTAAGACCGTAGAAATGTTTAGGCAAATGAATATTAAAAGAATGGATGCAGTGACCTGGAGTGGGATAGAAAGACCTCACAGAAAAATACGCTGGTATTCTGTTTCATTCAGATCCTGTTGGCAGATTCCAGTTTCGAGAACTTGAAAAGTAAAAGACTGATAAAAGGGCAGAGCCTAAAAAAAGAAGTTGGTCTTGGGATCTGGAGAGAGAGAAGGGAGAGAGAGGCAGTACTAAGAATAAACTGAAGGAACTTCTCACGCTCCTGCCTTTATCATAAAGCCCAGTGCAGACCTGTCTACTGCAGCCAAGTACTTGTAGAACTATGGTACCTGACCTTCAGAGTGCTGCATCTCACATGTCCAAATATTCAGAAACTGTTAGGACAGGTTCAGACAAATATCAGGCACGGACACCTGGGTGGTTGAGTCAGACGTTCTGGGTGATTTATAGGTGGTGCAATGACATCGAGCTTTCAAAGCACTCACAGTATATCCTTACCATCCGGACTCTTAAACTGTCAAGGTCATTAACCTATCCCACTTTTAAATGTGAACGGCAAACAAACAGTAGTTTCAGTCCAGTTCACACAGCCGTGTGGCAGGTGTTTCTTCTGTTTCCTGTCATTGTGTCTGCTTCAGATATTTGACTTCACACCTGTTTTTTTTTTGACATGTCCTCTGAATTGATACCCAGAGCATGGTGCTATGTACTGGAGGGTCCTGCAAAGTATTAAGATTACTTTGCAGTTTTGCCTCCAAGCCTGTGATGGAAGTAGTTGAATATTATGTGAAATGTCAGTTCCTGGTTCCTTTTTGCTTCTCTGCCACCACATTATAGTTTTGAAGCCAATAAAGAAACTTAGAACTGCAGTGTGTGACTTTTGACTTTGACCAGATGTCTCTTGGAACAGTGCTACTGTGCTACCAGCTGAAAGGTTGGTCCGCTTGACAGAGCCTGATTTCAGATAATAATGTGGCATCATTTCTATTCACAAATGACCAACAACTGAAAATAATCAAAAGTTATGCACTTGAAATACATGCCTTTGTTTTTGGCTGAAGCAGAGGGAAATGATGGTAACTACATGTCAGGTCTGTTTGGTTGTGCCTTTAGCTCTACTTTTTACTTGCCTCCTTTCATCCCATTCTTCCCTTTCTGCTACCTTCCTCTTCAGTTTATTTATTTTTTTAATCTTTCACTAATTCTTTTCAGCCGTCTGTCTGAAAGAGCAGCAGAACCAGACAGTCGCATGTTAAGTGGAGCACCTGCCATGGCATCGTGGTAACTTGTCTTCCTGACCAGAAATTCAATGAGTGTAGCAGTGACGGCACCAAAGGGCCACTGGCTCTGGTTCTGTACTAACTTGACATTGTGAGGCTGAGATTCCCCACATGAAAGCAGAAAGAAATGCTGCCTGGTGCTGCAGAGTCTGTCACAGCAGACAGAGGCCCACGTTCGGTGATTTAGTGTGAGCTCATGGGACAGATTCAGCCTACAGTTTTCCAATAGACACTGACTCACAAGGAACACGACCCTGCTGTGCTCATTATTCATCATCTAATATATGAAACATACTCCGAACATCTTGGATGCTTAAAATAGTTGTACATGACTATGTTTTTTAAGGCAGTTGGGCTATTTGATCTTGTGACAGTTCCTCATAGTGGTCAGAAATAGCATAATTGGGATGGGAGTCATTGGCGTGGGCTGTAATTTTCCTGTCCAATGGCAAAGATTTATCCAGATGCTAGTAGTGACTGCGCTTCGGAGCCTGTATACTGTCGAATACATTTTCCACGGTTTAATGTGTCACTGTGTTTGAAAGATGTGTTTTTAATGGCGACATAATTGTGCACATGTTCAGACAAATGTCCATATCTGCCACTGACAGCTGCTGGTGTTGAGCTGCCTTCACCACTCGCTGCTCTTTTCTCCACATGCTTCCATAGCTGCATACAACTGTGAACATCTGCCTGCTTTTTAGCAGCATGAATCATTATTGCTCTGTGATTTATTTTCTCAATTAGCAGATTATTGTATTAAAGAAATTGTCCTTTTTTTTTTTCCCTTCCTCTGTTTGACAGACTGTCACGGGTGAACCAAAGATCCCACTGCCACAATTTTAGGTCACATTGGACCCGGTAAGAAACTCTTTTAAATTTTAATAAACATAGGTGTAATATAGGGACGTTGAAACAAGTGTTCGAAAAAGTTCTACCAGAGGAAGCCAGCACTCTTCTATAAGAAATAAAGAAAGTATCAGGAATATTTCACACAGTCTTGACCCCAGTATTGTGTAAAAGTGTTTTTTTTTTCTTGGTTTACTCTTGGGTTTTGTAATAGAAAAGACAATATACATTCCAGGAAGTACACACCTGGGAGTGAATTACAGATGGTGCAGGCTGAGGACTGACTCGCTTGCTCTGGTATGGGTGTGCTTCCTCTCAACCTGCCTCCATACTTTAGGGTGGGTGACTACAGGAAATATCCCCCTCCCCCTCCGCTCTCACACAAAGAGCAGAGCCTCTTAAATTTCAATTTCAAGGACTTGACCTGCATGACCTCTAGTATTGCCTATCGGGGACGTAAATAATTTTTGATTGGAGAGACACATGAAATAGAATTATTACACCATCTGTTCACATATTTTAATCATTGTAAAAGTTAGGTAAACAGACTTTTTTGTCTAACACGTGATTTCACTTCCATCACAGTAACACGACAGTTGCTCTGCATTAGTACAACTTCAGTGTGCTGTGTGTGTGTGTGTGTGTCAGTGTTGCTCTACATTCTGACGCACACACACGTGTTGGCCCTGTGAAATCTACAAAGATGACTTACTTCAGCTGTGACTGATCAGTTAACACCAGCTCTGAGCTATAGTGTGCATGCAGACTGCAAACCTCAGTATGCTTGGAAGCACCGCTAGAGGCAGACGGGACAGATATGGTCCTGATTCAGCCATGGACTTTTATTTCTCTGTGTGTGGTTTTGCATTACATTAATATGCACACACTCTTTGCACTGTGGACGCTTTGGACATCCGAAAGCACTACGTCTGTGGGGCTTTTCTCTTACAGTAGCGGCAATTATGTGACTCCATTGCAAGTAATAAAAGGCCATTATTATTCTGTTTGAAAAGGAAAATAATTTTTTTCCTAACGCCTGATTAACGAAGATGAGGCGAATCGAAGATAGCAAATAAAATATTTAGAATATATTAATTCACCCCCGTTTAACAGTGCTACAAAGTAAAAGACCACAGACCTTGGTCAGCGTGAAGCCTTTCATCTCCACACTCTCCAGTTAACATTTCAGCATGAAGTAGAATTTATTGCTGGTATTAGACTAACCCAGTGCAAATGCACACTTGAAATATGAAAGCTAAAAAATGGAAAATGACATGATCCTGGGGCTATGCTAATATGAATGAGGAAGCAATCAGGATTTCCATGTAAAACAGGCACCACCAGGTGTCTGTCGGCACAGTGAGGGAAAGACTGCTGCTGAGGATGAAGCTCCATGTCAGCATCAAGCAGCAGTCAAGCCTCAGAGGACCCTTTCCTTTTAAAAACCCAGAGCCAGGAGTCTGCTAAATGTTCTGATTCCAGGTCAAACTCTTTGATTATATTCAGGTTCAGCGTCTTAAGCTCCAGTTGTTCACTATGGTAGTAGGCTGTGTGGTGTAGCAGTGACATCTGGCAGGCTCTGTGGGTTCTGCAGGCAGTTACCATGACAAATGCCCAGAGAAAGATCATGAATGCCTTTTTAAATTGTTATCTTAGGTAGGCATCATTCATCTATGAATGCTTCAGACAGTTACAGTGGTAGGATATTGCGTTGCGCTATTTTAAATCAGTCACAGCAACATCTGCGCTCTTCGTTAGCCCAGAGTTATAAAGAAGGTGGTCCATGGTCCGTGGAGACCGGTTGGTCTGAACAGGCTTTTTTTCTCTGGAGGGAAAAAAGAGAAATTAATAGCCCAGGGTTGTCACCATAAATCCCTGTGAGACAGGCTGGATACTTTGCCTCGGGAGAAGCTTTTATTTGTCGTGCCGATTCACTTTGCTTTTTTAAATTCTGCTCACCGTTTTCTCCTTTAAGACAGGTCCAACAAGGGCAAGAGTTAATGGTCGGATTTTTGCAATCCATCACACTGCTGTTTAAATTGGCTTGCCTTTTCAACTGGTGCAGTAAGGGAAGTCCTTTTTTTCATCTCCCAATGCAAATTCATGCGTTACTGAAACCATGCATCTGATACTTGAATCTAACATGAACATTGAGTCAATGTTGCAGTTTCTGCTTTTGAAGTGTGGACACAGGTGCTTACATTGCTGGTGGGGAAGCTCATTTCAGGTCCAGTTATTTATTCAAACATTCTGCAAACGAACAACTAGAACAAGGAAACTTGATAATTATGTAAAACTGAAATGCTTTAAAAGGGTTTTTATTTACAGTTTACATGCACAAATGGAAGTGTCTATATTACCGAGCAAATAACATCAGCTATTCGTCTACAGACCTCCTTGCAAAATCCAAAAGGTTCCGCTGTGGTGTATGTTTCTGCAACGCTGTCAATCAAAATCTGGTTCCGCTTTTTCGACAGTTCCTCCACTGCCCACTGCTCCATTGACTCCGAGAGAAGCTGAGCTTCCCTGGAAGTACAAGTACTAGTGACACGTTCTAAACGCGTTCTATCACACGTTTAGTATTGAAATGTCAATACAACACAGTACATATTTGATGACCTTTTAGCAGAAGCTGACCTTCCCTTAGAGCAATCGCCTCTGGTTGGATGTGGTAAAGGTGTTTGTGAAATCCCTCATAAATAAGGCAAAAAAAGCAGTTGGGAGATTTCTCTGACTGGAAAAAAATAATTGTCAGTTGGATCATTGGTAAAGAATTTCCAATTACATTAATCAGTTCATCAGTACAGTATTGAACTGCTGTCTGTCTACATATCCTGTTCTACCGTCATCATTCAGCCTCTCAACCTGAAGCTGGTGTAGCTGCACTTAGTTCGCTTTAGCTGCCCAGTTGGTCTTTGTCGTACTTTTGTAGCTGACGTCCATCAAGTAGCGATTTAGTGACTATATATACAGAACAGAATTATAGCTTAAGTCTAGATCTTATTGAATTCATATTATTGAGCAATTCAGGGCAAAAAGGAAGCTCGAATAAGTGTTTTCACGATGTGTCACTGGACTTCCTCTGACTCCAGCCAAGAGTGGTTTCAGGCAACATTACTCAGTACACAAAAAACATGAGTGTGGTCAGGGGGATTGAGAAAAGGGGAGCATGACGGAAGTGATGGAGAGGATGAAGGCAAGAGAAAAGGGCACTATATTTTACAGCCACAGTTGAGCTCTTTCTGTAAAAAAACCCCAAAAAAATATCAAGGTTTTGCTTCGCTGCACTTCACAGCATGGCTCCCCAGCCTCTGTGTTTGATGGCTTTGTTAGTCGACCACAGCACAACACATTCACTTTGGTACGGTCAGATGAGCTCAATGAGGATCCTGGCCTTTAATCAAACTTTAAGTGATGCTGCTGGATGTTAACTTTTGGTTCCTAAAAGAAATTAGTTTTGTGCAAGTAGCACAAATTAAAATATATGAAATGACATTTTACTTTGATTCTTTGGACGTCCTTGGAATTAGGTAGGACATGTTTGGGTCTGTCGTGTGTCAATGTCAGGAGTGTTTCTGTGTTTTTAAATTGCTTGCCAAATGTAATTATTCAAGGCCTACACAAATGAATCATTTTGGACCTGTTAGAGCTCATACATATTGAGCATGTTGCCCTTGGGAAGAGAGAGGTACCTTTTACTGAAAAAAGCAATTTGTTCTGTATATATAGTGATATTTTCCATTTTTTCCACTTTTTAAACCTTTTTATGGTACTATTTTCATATATTCTTTTCAGGTGATTTATTTGCACGTTCATAGTATTTTTCAAACCTCCTTTGACCTCCTTTGACTCCTTTTGGCTTACTAGTCCTAATACAGTATATAGCAGAAGAAGTCGAAGCAAGTTCCAATAGCTCTCATAGCTTTCTGTGATTTCAGACATTTATATTGGCTGTGTGCCAGCAACTGTACCTAATGATATATTGCAAGTCATATTTCCATATCTTCAATCCTGCCTAATGAGCTCTGAGAATGGACACAGATGAGCAGGTATTAATCTCTCACAACCGCTTCAGCTAATTTTGGTCTTATCAAATGACTGATTATCTTCCTCTGCCTCTGTTACAGAAGCAGAAGCAGAGGAGTGCTTGAAATGCCCACTGTGGATTTGACTCCAAATTGAACAAGTGTTTTAGTTAGGCCTATGTATTTAAATAAAGAAAACAATCAGGTGAAGATAAATTGAATTCATTAAAACTGTTAAAAATGTTCAAGGACGGTTATTCGCCTTGTAGCCGAGTGCCGCTCCGCGCGTTGCATTCTCTAAAACTTCACCTGAACTTTTACATTTGCCGCACACAGCTACATTCACCCCTTGTTCATTCAGTCCTTGTTGAATCAGCCGAGCTGAAAGTGGCACTTCTTTCAAACTCTGCCTCTTGAAACTTTCTCTCACAGCTTGTGTGCCAGTTGCCAGTGGTTGTTCCAAATTTAGGCTCCGTCCCCTGTGCGTGGACCTGAATAGCATATAAAAACCCCAGAGTTGCTGTTGAGTGACGTTTTAGTGGCTGGTGAAGAGCTCTTAACAATACCTTTGAGCATTTCGCTCCAACTTCTTGCGCTCTGTGTCACTCTGTCTCGCTGCAGTGAGAGACTTAGGATTAATATTCACGCTGACTGTGTCACAAGGCCTTCATACTCCCTGTAAATGATAATGGAGAGGTTTTTTTGTTCAGCATAACCTAATGGCTCTGCTCTCTAGTACCATAAGTGTATGATTTTACAGTGAAACCCTTTTGTTTACCACTTACAACACAGTGCTACAGCAGCAGATGAGACGTCGTATATGTTGACATTTATAACTGTTAACATTGTAGCAATCAGTCTTGAATTCCAGTCCTCTCGAGCTGAATTGACATTTGAAAGCATACATTTTAAAAACCGGGGATTGCACCCAGAACACCGTAAAACCAACAGCACGAGTCATGTTACGTATGGATCCTGAAGAAGCACCCTCTCTAATAATCAGAGAGACACACACACACACACACACACACACACACACACACACACACACACACACACACAGTCAAGCAACCTCTAAGACACATCTGTCAAACTGGTGGCCCGGGGGCCACATGTGGCCCTCCAATCGATTACATGTAGCCCGCCCACCACTGTGCAAGGTGATGGAATAGAGACAGAATATAAGACTAACCCTAACCCAATATTTTTATAATAGTAATAGGACATTTGGTTGTAATCATTGCTTTATTAAATGTATTACACTCAACATGAAATTACATATATTTAAGCTGTTTTAATCACAATTACCCTTGTCATTATTTGCTAGATTTTCAATTTAATTCTCTGTTTTTGTGCATCATAAATATGTTTTTATTGTGAACCATTTTATATCAAAACAAGCACTTTTACTTTGCAATTCTGGAGACAGCATTTAACAGTGACAATCTTATATGCCGTTGCTGCCATGTGGATTTTTACCATCACAGTTTGAGGAGGCTGCTTTTGACATATAGTTGCAGGACTTCAGACCTAACTTTGTGCTGGTGATGTTGATGGGGGGGTGGTATTACTGAATGTTGGCCTACTACTAGCACAATTTATGTTGAAGGAACAAAAGCACTGATCATTGTTACCTTGTTGCAGGCGCCATCTAGTGAGTCTTGAACACCATGGCACATATGGATTTGATTCTACATGACTAATGGTTCGCATATTATGTGTCACTGAGTTCTGCATTTACATAATTACTTGCAGCTTTGTTAACATCACGCTATGCTGGTGATTATATCAACATTGTCAACATCACACTACCATGCCGGCATACAATAATAGGATAGGGAAAACTGTTTGCAGAGTTAAATAAAGAAATCCTGAACACATGAACAATGTTTCTGAAGGAAATTCGATTACAGAATCCATGCAGCCCACATAGCTCTCTTAGGTTGCTGTTGTTATAAATATCTCGTAGCTTGCTCAGCACCGAACCTCTAACTTCATTAAACAACACTAAGAGGAGGTCACACTTTGATCGACTGGAAAGAGTGACTCTGAGGTCTGTCAAGGTTTTGCGGTAGGTGTAACCCACAAAATCAATATAGCGTTCAAAAAGAACATTTTCTAAAAGTATCTAAGGAGACAGATGGAGAGCTGAGGAGGGGGAGGGAGGAAAAGAAAGACATAGAGAGGGAGTGAGAGAGAGAGAGAGAGAAAGAGGTGTTCACCGGGGGATAATTGGAAAGCACAGGCTGTGTTTCACTCTGTGTTGAAACAAGCTATTCCCAGTGGCCATTTATCCATATCACCTGAGAGAAACTATACGGGTGTCACTAGCTTAAAATCAATTTTCTGATAAAAAAAAAAAAAAAAAACTTCAAGAACAAATTGTCTTGAATTCATGACCTGCTGTGTTCCTTTTGACACCACTAGAGGTCAGTGTGACCCTGGTGAGAGCACACCAGGGAGCGGGGAGGGTAGGAGTTAGGAGTCTGCAGCTTTCTCTGTGGTCATGTCTGCAGAGTGACTGCATGGCGCAAAGCTTTAGTTGTTTTCTGCTTCAAACTAAATCTCATCCTCTTTGCCTCTTGCTCTGTTTTCTATTTTCTTCCTTCGCTTTCCAGCCTGCGATGGGTTCAACTTGTTTATGCGATTTGCATAAGCTGGCTTCAGAAATCGGTGCTTACCCCAGTGTATTGCACAGTCGGAGTGAGTCGGCTGTTCAGAAGAAAAAAGCTAATGACTCCATTGCCCTCATTGACGCATGTCAGTCTATTTCAGTCTCAGTTACCAGCACTCTCATACATGGCCAAGTGAGAGCTGATGATCTACGTGCTGGATCAGCCGTGCGATGTCAGTCGTCCACTTGGTTAGTCAAGAGAGTGGTTTTCAGCAGGGCAGGGCACTTCATACTCGTGCCTCTGAACCATCAGTGAGGTGTATATTCTACCCTCGTCATGCTGCTGACAGCACTCCACCTAGGGAGGAGACGTTCTGGGATATCAGACATGTGATTTGACCTGATGCTGTATTTCCTCACCCCCTTCCCCCCCATCACTGCTCTGCCCATAACGGGAGTCAGACCCTCAGTCCCTTCTCCTTATTGATCCCTGTTTAGCTGGGGTTCTTTTCCCCCTCTCTCTGTTTCCCACTGCACACCTTCCTAAGGTCATCCACCAAAGAGTTTTGCTGTCAGGATCAGAGGAATGAAGATGGGGAGAGGGCATCAGGGTCAAGCCATACATGGGGTGAGAATGAGTGAGGAAGAGTTGAGATGGAGAGACAGAGAACTTACTGGGCAGCTGAGTATAGACGCACGGCATTAACTGGACTGAGCGTTGAATGCTGGGGCAGGATGGTCATTGCCAGCCGTGGAGGCTTGTGGCCGGCTTTCACATGACTCCCTGTATGCTGGGACGCAGGAGAGTAATAGAATCCCAACGTGTGCTGGGATGCTTAGGAGGAGGGATTAAATTTAGCCACAGCCGCAGGCAGGCAGGCTCTGCAGGGCTGAGGGGGGTTGTGTTCGCAGCTCCTGAGCCTTCTCTGGCTGTCCCTCTCTACCCTTCCGAAAGAATCATGGAGGGCACTGCTGCAATCACAATATGAATCACCTCCTTTCCATACCTTAGCGGGCTTAATGGCCAAATGTGAGATGTATCACATTGCAATGTGATAGCAGTGGGGATATGGCAGGAGACAAGTCAGCCGCACTTTATTTGCAGGCTCTGTTAGAGGAGCAGCAGTTGGCGTGTGCAGCCAGCAATAGACTTTCAAAAGCAATAGTGCATGTCATAAATTGATGTTAAATGATAGAAGGGATTTTTACGTGATAGATGTGCATATGTGTCTCTGCGTGGCATTCACTGGGCGAAGTTAGAATAAAGCCGTTTTTGCTGAGGGGAAGAGAGAGACGTGCCGAGGGATTTAGAACAGCACACGCATCCATTTGCACACGTCTTTTGTGAATCTTTTTTCAAATATCTTGATATCTTAAGCAATATTGGACGAATGTGTCCACGTTTCTAAAAACAAAACTGCATTTTGTTTTTCTCTCCGCATTTACCAAGCAATTCTCGTTTTTCTCCAGTTTCAGTGGAACCATTATGGTGGTTTGACAGTTATTATATTTTTTAGCAGTTTGTCAATGAAAAAGGCTTAATGTGCGTTCCGCTGGTGCGAAAGGGGTAGATATTAATGTTCAAAGGAAACATAATGAAGCTGTTGTTTTTATGTCTAGAGTCAAGCTTTTACAGTAACTAATTATCTAAAGGGGCAACAGGACGAAAGGCTGTTCCCTTTTCTCTTTAAAACCGTTGGGACCTGATTTAGGAGCGATCATAAATATCAATGTCGGCTTGCGATTTATTTTTGAACTGCTCAGTCATTAGGGACGTAAACACTTGTGTAGGTTAAAGGTGACGGGACATGCATCTTGTAAACATTACTAAAGAACTCATAATGAGCATAGAGAAGTCTGTGTCTTACGACTTTGCATTAGCAGCAGAAGTTCAAGTGGAACAGGTTTCCAACCTGCGGTCCAACCCCCCTATCAAGAAGTACTACCAAGCCCTTTGAGCTGATAACCTTTGTGTTCATGCTCTAAAACAGTCAAAAGACTTTCCACTTGTGGTCCCTCATCCTCATAGTATCCATTTTCACAAACGTCTGACAGGCTGCATGGTCGTTGTTTATAACTACGAGGTTTATGGTATACTGTAGCCGTATTATCTCACGAGGGCTGTAGTCCGGAATAACAACGATTGTCCATCTGTGCAGTTTTTCTGGAACTGTAGCACAAATGACTTCGCTGTCCAACATGAGTGATACTTAGGCCATAAAAAGTAATTCAGTGTACACCAAATGTCTCCCGCTTTGCTTTTTGTTCAGACATCTAAGGATTCTGCTATTTTCTGGAATTTTAGATGAAACACAGTGTGTGTATGTGTGTGTCTTATATAAGCCATGTCACACTTAATTTATATGTTCTTTTTTGTTTTTGAGTGTTTGCTTTGTCCTTTGATTTTGGGAATCGTGATCATAGATGTAAATGCAGGCAAATTCCTATAGGAATTAAACAATTATGCTTTGGATGTGGCCTTAATTGGTTAGAAAAAAACTAAACCTGGATTCTGTCTTTAATCAGTTATCACAGCATTCCTCCCATCAGACTACTTGAAAGAAAAGTTGGAGCCTCCACACTTGACAATTGTTGCATTTCCTCCACTACTTAGCCTTCAAACTCATTTAATAGTTTATATAGTTACATTTTAATATTTACTCTTTAATATTTACTGTGGTGAATTTTCTTTCTTATGGCCAAATGCTACAGGAATAAACGGCTAAGAAATATTTTTTTTCTTTTTGAAAAGTCCATTAAATGACTGAGTACTTAAAATGTAGTATGTTGGGTAACTTGTCACATCAAATAAGTAATCAAAGTACCCCAACACTGCCTCCAGTTGACAGTAAACTTGCTCACCAACTGCCTGTGGTACTTTTTTAATGTGTCTTAATGTGTAGCATCAGTTTAATCGTTCAAATAGTTCTTTGTTTGGATCCTTTAATAACTAACAACAAGAAAGGATTTACCCCCACGAGAATCTCTGCGTGCGTCAGTGTTGATGCACTTTTCGCGAGAACAAACAGTGCAATCACTTCGAGAGAAAAATAATGCATTACAGATGTTTTGGAAAACTTGTGTGTCTTAAAGCGTCGTTTCAGCGGACTAGCGTCGGTGTTACATTCTGTTTACAGCTGACAGCTGCGTGGTGATTAAAGGTGTCAATCAAAGCAAGGTCTTCATTGTTAGTCGAGGCAAGGTCGGAGAGATTACAATATTGGACAGAACGTGGAACACTTTCGGCGCATCCAAACCCATTTCTCTCCCAACCCTAAATGTTAAATGAAATGTTGTGCTTTACACCTTTTGTGGCACATGAAACAAGCATGAGACTCATTTGTCAGCACATTAACAGCACATTACTTGTCCATGCGAGCAGCATTGTGTCCATTACTTAATGTTACCTCACCTTGCCTGCCCTTAGCACTTGAGGTTGTTTTATTAATATTTCAATAAATGCTTTCAGGCTTCTTTTTTTTTTTTCCCCATAATGCTTGTCAACATGTGTCTATAATATTCAGTAATGGCCCTTTTACTGTATACATGTGTTTTCAACAAGGACCTGAAGTACTCTTTGACAGTTGTTCTCAAAGCTATTAGTATGTGTTCCTCATTTATTTGAATGAGAGGAGATGTGTATACACACACTGCAGAAAACGATGTGTTTGGGTGACCACACGATGCAATGGAAACATGAACTCGTACTAAAATGATGGCACATCCTACGTAAGTGTGCAGAACTACACTGTTGTAGTTGTTGTTGTTGATCTTTGTAATTTGTACTGTATGCTGGCCATAAACACAGTCGTCATAATAAACAGGTTTCGCCTACAGCAGTATAACACAAGGTCAAAATAAATCAATACAATTTTGAAACATTTGAGGTATAAGGTACATTTGCTTTAAATCTTTATCCTTTGCTATTTTGTTCCAAGAAGTAGCTTGAAGCCATTATTATTATGTTTAATTTTTCACAAGTGTATGATTGTTCTTTATTTCCCCAGAATGAGTCTTGTATATTCATATCAGGAGCCAGGATACATATTTTCTCCAACAGAGGTGAGGGATACTTAGCTGCAACATTCAAATTCATCAATTAATGTTGCTAAATTTTACACACTGTACCTTTTAAGGGTCAATCTCGATATTGATTGTTATCAAAATCCACTGACTTGACCTGAACATTTTTATTGTGATGTCTTTGCCTCATGTGGCTCGGCCATAGTTCATATTAGTGAGAATATTTAACTTGTGGGTCCAGTTGCTTCCGTCCAGATAGAAGTCATCACCTGTAAGCTAGTGTCGAACCTACCAAATTTACACAGCCCATCATGCTCCTGTCTCTACCGTCACACTGTGGGACGGCTAATTCCCCCCCCCCCCCAGTTGCTCTTTGTCTAGACTGAATCATCCAGACTCTGCACTCCAGCCTGAACAGCACTTGAGGCACAGGTGTGGTTGACTTTTGTCTTTAGATCACCAGCGCTGTCAGTTGCCTTGCCACACATGTGTGGTCAGTGCTTGTGTGGTCACTGATGGTCAGTCCGACTCCTGTCTGGTTCACCTGCTACTCTAAATAGACCGACTGATTTCTTCTCTGAAGCTGCAGTGCAGTGCTGTTCAGTATTTCACTGCGGTGCAGAATATGTTTTTAATAGTCACTTGGAAGAAGCCAATGTGCAACATGGAACAAGACCAGTTTGTAGTCAATAATGACCTTCAATGCACTCTCCAGCATTTGTGAACAAAAAATAAATATGACGCTCATGAAAAAGCAAATGAATGCACGAGACTGTAAGATCATTGATAGAAGGTTTGGCCTTTTACAACAAAGTCTTCCACAAAGGACTTTCTTTCATCACAAGGATGCCTGTTCAACGATCATGCACCTGGAGGTTTCCGGGTAACATTTCAAATCTGTTATGCTCTGCTTAAGTGTGAGCGTGTTCTACAGAGACACCAGACTTTTAATGCATACTTATTTCTGAAAGGGTGGACTCCGTCTATGACTCAGTGCCAGACAGTGGATTAATATGCATTAAAGCCAAGCGCTCAGGTGCGGAAAAGAAGTCCTGGCAGCATGCAGAGAGCAGTGTTGAGAAATTGGTCCCTGAATGATGAAGGATAGGACCTTTCCTTATACTTTATTCAGTGTGCATCTTCTGTCTTCATACACCTGCCAATTCGTTCATCTCTGTCATGCGGTGAATGTCATATCCACAACAAATACAGACACACACACACTGCTCTGTACTGTGTGTCTACATCCCACCTGGGGCCACTATTGTATGGTGTTAGAAGATACTCCAACAGGTCACTCCTAGATAAACTCTCTGCCTCTGAGAACATTTATTGGCTCCATAAGTCATCTTTGCATTCACTGCACATTTCATTTACCTTTTTTCTTTTCTTTCTTTTTTTTTTTTAATCGCTCCAAAAGATATTTATTCATGTGTTCTTTCTTTTACGATCACCGGGACATGAGACAGAATGATGAAGGGTTACACTTAGCTGCAGATTGAATGAGAAAAGCGCACACACACACAGAACACACCGAGCACACACACATGCCCTGTGTACTAACATACACATCTGGTTAAAGAATAGCCAACCCCAGTCACAGACATATGATACAGTCCCGCACAGAACGCTGTGTTTGGATCTCCCCTTTAAGAGCCCATGTGGAGCTCAGAGGGGAATTTTGGTCACCCTGACACCTAAAGGACAAACAGTGGCCAGGTGCCAGGGAGACGGCAAGGCGTCTAATTCATCACCACCCATTACTTAGTGACAGATTGGAATGACACTCGCATACAGTATAGTGTGTGGAACCCCGTGCTTCTCTTCCTGTGACACTTCTTTATCCGTCTCTTATTACATAGAATGGCTGGGATGAGACTAACATGGCAATATCATAATTAGCAGCGCACGTTAGAACGAAAGCAGTGAAGCGTGTCATTAAGAACCCCTCGGGCCGCGAGCAACCTCAATCGCTCCGCGTCCGAAAAACGAACGGGCCTCACAGGCTCGTTATGGATTTATCATTTCATCACTTAAATGTGTTTTTCTGGGCCTGTTTTCTTTCAGTCTCTCTCCTGTCCTCCTCTTACGCTGAGATGTTTGAACCAGTCGCTCTGTCAATCCTCAAGGGGAGATCAAAGCAGCAGAAGAAGTCCAACTTAATCTGCATCATGATTTAGCCATTAGAAGAAGAGGAGCCAGACATCTTTGTTCTTAATGACGTCTGTCATTGCGTGTGCTCGTAAATAAGAACCACGGAGAGAGTAGTATGAATGAAGAGGCTTGAAATGTCTCATTTTTGTTTAAATGGCTCGTTCTGGTACTCATTTTGCAAATTGGTAGGGAAAAGTTGCAATGCTGTGAGAACTGGACACTAGAGAACTGGATTTTCCTCAGTCGTGGCACTGCAGCAAACACTGGATGTGTTTTCCCTCGTGGTTTCCATCTGCCTTCTCAACACCCATCATCAAATCTCTGCCACCTAATCTCATGTGGTACTTTTCAGCCAGGCCCGCTGTCGTGACATCTATCTTGGCTCTGTCTCCTCTCCATGTGAAAAGTCACAAGGCAAACAAATTGACACATAATTATTTGGACTTCTTTTTATTATTTTATTTTACAATCGGATTATATCATTTTATTTTGTTGACGTTTTGTTGTCAAACGTCCTCTTCCTTTTTGACTTTGTTGACTGCGAGTACAAAGGACTTCTCTCTTTTGCTTCACTGTCACTTGCTGTATTTCCTGTCTTTGTCGAAGACTTTTCCTTTGAGTCAGTTCCTCGCCTCACTTTCCCTGTGCTTTACACAGTTTTTACCTCTGGTTCCACACCATGCTCTCTCTCTCTCTCTCTCTCTCTCTCTCTCTCTCTCTCTCTCTCTCTCTCTCTCTCTCTCTCTCACTCTGTGTCTCTCCCCTTCATTCAGTCTTGTTTAAATCCTACTCTCTTGTCTGCATGCACTTAATCTTTCCTCTCACATTCTACCATGTCTGCTGACACAGTGCCAAGCGGGTGCCTGACACCTGGGGCTGGCAGCATTTCCTTTCCTGCCCACCACGGCCTGGAGAAACGGGAGAGGAGAGGGCCTCGTGCCCCTGCCTCAGCCAGGAAGGGCCAGTAGGGATTAGTGTAAAATGTACATGCAGTGTATTTCTTCTGCACGTCAAAGGGAGATTATAACAGTTGTTAGATTAAGTAAACAGTGAGTTTATGTAGTCCAGAAGGCTTTCACCTGACAGGACTACACTCAATGTGGGTGAAATAGTGATCAATGTGTATTGTCCTCTCCTCTCAGCACTTTGTTCAGGGCTCTAATGCTGCTGCGAAAGTGTGTGAGAGGTCTTTTTATAGCTATACTCCGTGTACACATAATCCTCTCTCAAGACGTATGGAGCACCGAGAGGAGAAATTGTTGGATTACTTTCGTCTGTTGTATCTGGGTTCGTCCAGAATAGTAGTGCCATGGCAGCCATTTATGTCATTATGTACTCCACGCACATATTTCATCTGCTGTTCACTGTTCCCTGTCTGAGCTTATCATACCCTTATTCTCCGTGTTCATTTGGTCGCTGCGTTAATTCCCAAAGACTGCACCACAAGTTTGTCTGTCACCTTAAAATGAAACTGAAGGATTGAAATTAAACAATAGACGTTTTCTCAGCTGTAATTCTTACGCCGTAGAAGACAGACTCTCTGGGAGAAAACATGATGCGAGCCTAATACCACATCTCAAATCAGAGAATGTGTCTGGCCGTTCTTCAAGAATCATAATCTATTTCCTACTTTTTCTGTGACCCCGTCAGGGATGGGCCGCGTTGGGTTCATTTTCTATCATCTTCCTTTCACATAAAACCGGTTCATGCATTTCATACAAATCCAGTGAGAGAACAGGCTCCATGAGAAGTATAACATTTCATATCCGAGTCAAATGAAATCATCATAACTCGGATGTCTCGCATTTCTGGAATTTCTGGCAACGTTTGAAGTCCTGAGCTCAGTAGAGCGGAAGACTGTGAACTCTGAACCAACTGGTGATGACATGCCTCTGTCCACGGTGAGGTGGATTTTGTAAGGTCACTGGCGCTGACAGCTCACCACAGTAGCACTGCACCAATGTGTTTCCAAAAAAATGTGTGTCTGAGTCGATGGGTGCACAGCTGCACGAGTGTGCCCTAACAGATGCTGTAGCATGTCTGTGTGTGTGTTTGGGGGGGATGTTGGGCACTGCAGATGCCTCCGATTGCACGCTGGATCAGGAAGGAAATTCCTCTTGGACGACGACAGTGAACCACAAGCCCAAAAGTGCTAGTCTAAGTCATGGCCTCTGCGGTGAGCACAGGCAAACAGTATCTACACTGACAACCATAAGTCACCAGGGGCATTGCAACTGGATGCAATCCAAACCTCTGCTGATGCTTGTAAATGATGACTGCTGTTTGTGTACTGACTGAGGTGATAATCTGCTCTCATGGCTGGCTCTGGACTCTAAACCTTCTGTTGTGCACAAGAGTCATGATTGGCCTGGGAATGATGGTATTGCAGGCTTGCAGACTAGAAAACAGATTATTTGTTGAACCAGGGCATTAGGAAAAGGTTGAGAACTTCCCAGCAGACAGAAATCTGCAGTCTGGACTTTGTGCTTGCATTTGGGCGTGAGGATCAGTAAAATGGGCGTTTAGAAGATTGGTTCGACACTTTTTCTTCACTGCAAATGAACTGCAAATGATCTCCCTTAAAGAAGGGACTGACGTTAAAAAATAAATTAATTAGAGGTCAACTGATCGTGTGTTTTCGCATGGCCATTGGCCAATGCTGATTTTTAAAATCAGCCAATTTGTTTTTCTATGACAGATATGTTACTTAATAAAATATAACATTTGTTGCTTAAATTCATCAAACAACACTTCCGTGTGTTAAAATAAATAAATATTATTTTAAATAAAAATAATTTATAAACTAAATATTCAATATCTGAAATATGTCATCAGAAAAAAAACTAAAATTTTTTCAGATATCTTGGATGAAAGAAATTCAAATTTAGCAGATAACAAATATCTGTAAACTCACAATCAGCCTAACCAGTTTATCTGTCTGCCTCTAATTTTTAATCACAAATCCAGTTGTGGTTGTCAGTCATTCACAGAGATTGTTGGTTCATAATGGCAGCTGAAAGCAATGACTGTACTGTACAACTCCCCTGAGGGATACAGATAAAGAAACCACTTTACCTGAAGTTATCTTTACATTGACCACTCGCCCGCAAATCGCTTCACATGCTCTGCAATCCATATTGCACACACATCCTGCACCCAGTATCTCACCAGAACATAAAACAGGTGATGTTCTTGTGAGATTTATGGCGTTGTATACCAACCACCAAAACAGCAGTTGTTTACGACACGTTGGTTGTTTTGTAATGTGTCGACTTTGCTCACTTGTAAGGTTTGCTGCTGTCTGTGTCTGTCAAATCTCTGCAAAATTTGTGAAAGCAGTCTTTATGCCTGGTTTCCCAGGTTTCAGCTACACTTCCCATTTGTCCCTCGCTGGAGGCATTCATCAATGCATTATATGGTCATCCGTACCTGAGCACGGATGAGTCTTGTATATACTGTATGTTTTTTTTTTTACTTGAATTTACGATTGACTTTTGTTGCTTTTAATCATTCTTTAATGAACTTCTGTTATTGCTGTTTGTCACGTGTTAAGTTGCTGCATACTGAAAATGACTGGTACAATTTCGGGAAGGCAGAAGAGGCTCCAGATGTGCAGGAGTTATTTTAAGACGGGATATTTGTGTTTCACATTTGCCATTAAATATATGAAAACAACAGAGAACCGTCGGCCATGCCAGCTAATATTGCGTGGGTTGAATTGGCATTTTTAAACTGGGAAAACTGCCAGTGGGTTGGTGCTAAGAAGGTCAAGAACAGCATATGCAAGTGTAGACAAGCTAACATACAGTAGATGCATTTCTGTTCGGTTTGGAAATCAACAGTGTGCAGAATTGCAAACCTCCCCCGTGGGAGTACATGTCTGTGGTTTTGATATTTATTTGTACAGTTGTTGAATTCATTCAGTAACACTGGGTTGTACACAATACTATGTAGCCGATGAATCGCTTGGAATGAGCATATGGCGCATATACTGTATATTGCATGTGGCATTAACATGCATACATTTCATAAAAATGAACAACAAATTACTCCTGATATGACGTCTCTTTCCCTTTTCATCAGCCTCAATTCTTGGGGTTTAGCTTTTGATTAACTTTGCATGTATTTTGCATTTCGTATCCTTCCTCTGGGCCCATCTGTTTATTTAACTCCCACACACAAACCTGTTTCACACACAAACAAGGAAAACTGTTAGAAAACTGCCTGAAAACAAAAGTCTCTTACATCACACATCCTTATGGGTGATGATGCTTAACTTTTTAAGTGTACATTTTGGTCCTTACCTTTTAAATATAAAGATTCATTATTCTTCTTTTATTCCCATCCCTGTGGACCCACCTACATACATTCAGCATTATCACACACACACAACCATATTAAAATGACCAGCTATTATGTACTTTTATCCGTGGCTCATATGTCCTATCCGTTCAATTTGCAGACCAGTTTATAGCCTTTGTAGTGTAAGTGTTGTCGTGGGTTAACAACCCCCGCACACCCCTGCCCCCCCCCATGCTGTTGTGTCAACTACAAGGCTTTCACAGATAAATGAATCTGTGTGAGTTGAGCGCTGTCATAACTCTTCTATAATAGAACACAGTGAACCTTGGCACACAACTGACCCTCAAACTCTTTCTATAAGTGACAGCCTGCTGTATGTGTGTGTGTGTGTGTGTGTGCATAGTGTGTGTGTGTGTTGGGGCAGTAATTGTCATTTAAAATGTTTATTAAAGATAAGCTGAGAAAAGGAAACAGAGGTTGAATTAAGTACTTGAATGAACCTGTTATAGCTTCTTTTTTTTCATATGCAAAAACTATGAATTCAAATTTGTAGATACCAGGAAGCGTGTTATTACAATCACCTTGAAAGTCCATCCTTGATTTTCTTGCTGTTCTATGTCCAACTGAAGGTGCGCTTTGTACTGTAGCTTTGCTGACAGCTTTTTTCTCTCTCTCACGCTCCACACGTTGAAAGTAATTGCATGGTTAAAGCCGCCCAATGAATTTTTTTTCTGCCTCTTTACAATTGAGCGTCTGCAGGGCCCTCCAGGCTTGTATCTCATCAGTCAGCAATGCCACACAGTCTGGCTCACTGCCAGAGCTCATACTGTAGCTGCCCCGCAGCCCCCCCAACTTAACGTCCGCACACATCAGCCTGCAATCAGTGCATGGCCGAGGCGCCCACTGTTTTAAATTGCACAGCAATTCACTTTGTACCAGTGTCTAAGTAATCTAAATTTGTTCATAAAATCATTGCCTTCCATACTGGAAAGATGGCATCAAAAAACATCAACCTGGATCCCTACTTTTTTCAGTTTCTTGTGCGGCCGCATGTGTTAGATCGAGCACGTTGCTTGTAGACTCCATTAAAAGGGAAGGCTATCTGCTCTGGCTCCATTTCAGCATTCCTACATGGTGGTATCATACCCACCGTGTACTGTATGTCCATCCAACTGTGAGCGAAGAAGCAAAACGGGGTGAAACTAAAGCCTGTTGACAATGTAGAGAAATGGGGGACGATGAGTCTGATCTAGCTGATGCAGCTGTTGTAGATTTGAAAAAGTTAAGGTTTCTTCCCTTCAGTGCTTTAGAGAAGGATTAAGACCTGACAGCACTTACTGTGGAGTGGGTTTGGTTTCCACAATTATTCCCTCCTTGTATTCTCCCCCATGCCCATGACCAGTATTGTTTCTCAAAGTCAGGGAAGGATTCTTCAGCGGCTGAATCTTAAAGATGTTATGTCATCAAACCCAATCAAAAAAAAAACTGCTCCAATGTGCAGGATGCTTGAAATTCTATAGGAGTGAATCCTTGTTTTGCCAAGCATAGAAAAATGGCTAGCGATTGTGGAAGGCTCAATATGCATTAAAATCAAGTATTTTTGGTATCCTCCATAAAGCTCATGAATTTGGCCATTTCCACAGTTAGACAACACTGAATTATAGACATCCAATTGAGTAATGAATGAGGTATGATGGAATTAATAAGGAAGATATGGTAAAATAATAATAATAATCCTTCATATTCATTATTAGTTTCTTTTTTGTGTTTTGGAATTATCTCAATTTCTTCACCATTATCACTAATCGCTCGTGTGGCATTTATTTTATTTGATGTGCAGAAGGTGAAACTTTAACACTTACACAATGGACACTTGCTAGCCTGTTCCATTTTTTTGTTCCCAGAATAATAGGAGGAAGTCTTCTCTGTAGGACCTGACTTGGACGCATCCATTCTACCAAAGAGGGATGCTTGACTTTGACCAACGCCAACGATTTCTCTTGCCCATGACGAGATAAACCTTATTATGAGTGAAAACAGGGAGGGATTGATTAGACAGATATGGAAGGACAGCTGTTGGGGGCAGACGGTTACAGATAATAAAAAAAGAAAAAGAAAAAACAAGGGAAAGTGAGAGATGGAAAGCGGAAGGTGGGGGCGGTATGCAGAGTCATTTATATAGATAATGATCTTTTGGAGTAGCACTTGGACAGCAGAGTCAGCAGTATGGTAACTGTAGATTTTATACACCTACCCCCACACAGATTCAGAGGTGCAGGACTGTGAGGAACTAGTGAGACGTTATTTGAACCTCAAGGCTTAGCCAAGGAACAATCAATAACCTGTCAGTTCTGCAAATGAAGGCGCAATGCCTTCATTTTGTCAGGATGTGCTCCGTTCCACTTCCTGTCATTTCAGTGTTCCTGTCCTCTACCAAAACTGTTTGTGGAACACCGTTAGAGTGTCTCTCCGTTTGTGCAGGAAAACAGGTCGAGTGAAGAATGGACAGCATGTTCCTAGCCCTTACAAGGTCCTAAAACTAGGTTGGCATGATTCATGGAGGCACAGGAGCAGACAAAACAAAGCCTATACCTTGCAGTAATTTTGGTCAATGCATTGCAACTGTACTTTTTGGCTTCTTCTTCCTGGAGATTTGCTGGAAACATTCCAATTAGGCAAGTCTGCAGCAAATCCCCCAGGGCTTTTGTAGACCAATTGTTGTCAATTTCATGACTGACCGATTTCTTTTAATAAAAGCTTTTTTATAAACATTTACTCTCTAATGCTCATACTATCCAAATAATCTGTGCCTCCGGGCTTGTTCGGCAGTCCTGCGTTTCTCGAACACTTATTCACCTTGGTAAGCAGAAAGCCAGTCATTCTCAGCTGACTTGCCGATGTGTGCCGGCCTTGGCCGACACAGCCTCATTCACAGCTGTGTGAGCTCTGCATATGCCACAGCTGCAGGGAGCTGCTCTTTCCCATGAGATAAATGATACCCCATTACCACACACAGCACAGCAGTGACATTGAAAGCCACACTGTTTGCGTTCTTATTAAAACAAAGTTATTTGTTTGTGCTATCTGTCATTGTAGCGGCATATGTTTTTTTTTTTTGTTTTTTTTTAAGAAACCTCTGTCTAAACACCACATAATTCAAATACAGTGGGGGGGATTTACAGTCATGACTATGCCATCTCCTTCTGCCTTACCTCTACATTGGGCATATAGAGAGTCAAGCCCTAAACTCCATTAAGAGACACCAAGCAACTATTTCAAATATCAACACAAGCTTCCACCAACTTCAAAGTCACACAAGAGAATGTCAGAAAGAACAGCTTTGCCTTTGTTGGAAGGTTTTGCACGATGGTGACTGTGCTGATCTGCTGTATCTTTGCACAGCTCTGTCGTTCACACTGGATGTGTCTTCTTCTCACTCCGCACGCACATCCGGTGTGAAACCGTCCGAGAAGAGCGGTTTAATGTATGCAGTCTTAATGATATTCAAGAGATTAGACACAAACATGGTCTGTTGAGTTATGATATGTACAAAAACGATGTCTCACTTATTGTCTTACAAAGAACACGTATGTTAAATATGAAACTTCATGTATTTATTTATGTTTTTTAAAGACCTGACCTGACGATAAAAAAAAAATCAGATTAAGACATAAAAATACGTTCTGATTAAACTAAACTGGCCCAAGACGGAAGCAGCCAGCTCTTCGGAGCAACACTCAGCAGTAATTTATGCCTGAAACACAAGGAAGATGCCTTCAAGGACATAAATATTTTGAATGGGGGAGGACAGGTGGTCTAAAAAGGAGTGAATTAGGCTGCTTTACAGTCCCTTATATCCATCATTATGCAGAACCGTCCTTATCTCATCTTTGCTTATGCACACTGAACCGAACAGACAACATAGCTGCCTATAAACAGGTTGTGGAGAAGAGAAGCCATCCCTCATCAGAGAAGGTAGTCTTCAACTCCACTCAACCCCCCCAGTGTCCTTTCATCCTGTTCCAGTATATTTAACAACCATTCACACTTGGCCTCATGTGACTCCAGCAACTACATCAGCTGTCAGTAACAGGAAAAGACACTAATGAACTTAATGACATCAATGATATTGGCGCTACATCAGAGTCATAGAACTGAAGAAACCTCTTTAATGGAAGGTGAAAAGCTTTTGAGTCAACGCTTCCTGGATAATCATGAACTGGATTTCACACACATGTGTGTATATATATATATATATATATATACACGTACATGTTATGTCGTCTCATTCTTGAGAACCTAAGACTGTGTTGGAATGCCAAGGTCAGCTTCCTCACCCCGTCAGATTTTGAAGCATTGCCCGCAGAGCTGCGAGACTCTCCACAGTGTGAGACAGGTTGTCATGTAGTAAATGTCTCTCAAGAAGAATGATCTATCATCGGGTTGCTGCTGAATCTTACTGAGCTCTTTGACTTGTACACATGTGCTCCACGCGCCGTATACGACAAAAACCAGGTGGGGAACGTATAGATCACAGGATGATCATATCTCAAACTAAATTACAGCCTGTTTATGGCCATAAAAAACATTATTACTGCCGCTGCATGATGCCTGATGACCAGAAACCATCATCCCCTGAGCATGACCTACTGTGGAAATGTTCCAGTGTTCTGCTAAATCAATGCTGACAGCCATCTTGCTTTTTTTTTCTTGGCCACTGCTTCCAGTTGGCTGTCCAGTTGGCTGTCTTCGGTCCCCCAGGGATGAGAAAGAAGGCAAGCTTGTAATGATGAGGAGTAATGATGTAACTTAATTATATTTGTCTTGCTAGTGTGTCAATGGAACCCTAATTAATTCTGTGTGCTAATGAGAGTAACAAGCTGTCTTGTTTTTGCCAACTGTGTCACTCCTTGGTTTGTTCTTCCATTTGTACACGGTTTGCAAATTCTTGCTCTATTGATCCCTCTGTTTCTTCCTCTCTTCTCCTGGTAACATCTCTGTTTGTCTATCACTCCTGCTGCCACACAGACATTATGCCCATTTTCATCTCATAACTAATATTTGTCATCTTTCTCTCTTTCTGTTGTGTCTTCCCACTCAACCACTTTCTCTCCATGTCTGACCTGAGTTTCGTCATTTGGAGTGGCTTCAGGGCTTTTAAAGAAAATGCCACTTCATGCTGTCTTGTCCTCGCATTTAAAACCTTCATATGAGAAATGTGTGTGTGTGTGTGTGTGTGTAATGAAAAGAGTTTTGCAAAAGATGGGAGAACAAAAATGAAAATAGTATTGCAAATTGGACAGGAACAGTAAAGTCCACACTTTGTGCACTCATCGCTCTCTGTCTCGTTCATCTATTCATTCAATTTATATTGCTTTATCCTCCACAAGAGGGTCAAGGGGTGGCTGAAGTCAATCCCAGTGGAAAAGGGTACACCCTGGACAGTTTGCCAGTCCAACATACAGAGACGAACAGCCATTGTCACATTCACACCTACGGTCATCTTGGAGTGTCCAATTGACCTCTGAATGTTTTTGGACTGTGGGAGAAGGTCGGAATACCCGGATACTCCACACAGAAAGGCCCTTGGTTGAACCTCTGACCTTCATGCTTTGAGGCAACAATACCAGCCACTGGGCCATTGTGTGGTCTTCATCTCATTTAATCTGGCTCAAAAGATTTTTAGCAATCACACTTGAATGGACAATGGTATTACAGTGTCATCATCAAGACGTTGCAGGACATGACACTGTCGTGCAGAATTAGCAGTGACATTCACGTTGCAACAGCTTCTACAACAGATAGAGAGAAAGTTTAGCCCCCATACCTTGCAATAAAATGGAAATGAAAGCAGGCCTGTGCCCTCGTAAGTCATTTGGCGGGAAGAAAATTGACCCCTCTTGTAGAATATTGAGGTGCTAAATCAGCCTGCAGACACCTCCCGCTCCTCTCATCTGAAGGTGGTCCTGAAGAACCATCATTCATTGAGCTCTACTTTGATATTCTTTGTACTTGGCCTTGGCTGTGCAGCTTTGTGTGCCCATGAGTTTTTTGTTTTTTTTGTTCGAAATCCGTGTGTTTGATCTCAGTAGTGTTCTTGAGAAAAAAACAAACTGGAAGAAAGAGAATTCCATATTTGCACTGTGACATACTGTAGGTATGGAGAGGATATGGCCATGCATTTGCTTTCAGTTGCCTCTTCACCTCAGTAGGTTTGGACTCTCCTTCCATTGTACTCTGACCTTGGTGCATAATCTAAGGTCACAATAAGTGTTACTTTGTTGTGTTAACTAAGGCTCTGGCTTCATTCACACTTGTTTTTTGTTAGTGCTTGAGGCTGTGAATGCTCTGGATACACCTGCTGTCCATTCTTTTAAAGCGCTGCTAACATCAGCAGTGAATGAAAATCTCTGTTAACATTTACTTTTATTTTGTCATCAGTCTCATTGCAGAAATCCCTGCTCTGACTTTTCACCATTGTAATTTATCATCGGTCTTATGAAGCTGCAGAGGAGAGAATCAGTTTCCTCCTGATACACACTGTCAGATGTGTTGGTATAAGCACTGATTTGTTCTTATTAGGGACCGAACACCTGGTATGAAGGCCCCATTGTATCCACTCTGATAATATTTTTTTTCATCATCATCATCTTTTACTTTTGCTTACTCTTTTTTGAGGAGCTTGACGTACATGAAAACGCACCAAACCATCAGGATCTGCAAAAAGTACCATCTTATAGGGCAAAAACGCATTTTCACATTTTGTGTTCCCACTAGCCACAAAGCAGGTGTTATTTCATTTGCGTGAAGCTGTCAGGGTGTGGTCTACATTTGCTATAATCAGACATAACAAATTATTGGTGGCCTCTCGGGACATGCGATGGCTGTTGCGGTCACTGCAAGGGCCTGTTCAGTGCTTCTTGCAGCGTAGAAATGGAGTAGAAATGCTTGTCTGAAAAAAAGAAATAGACATAGACTTCAGGATGCCAATATTGTGGTAAAAACATATTGAATAGCCAACAGGAGGGAACTCAGCAAAAACAGCTTCATTTGAATAGAAGTCTATGAAAAATTGAGTTCCCACACATTGTTAAATGATGTTCCTGCTTAGAAGAAAATAGATGATAAAGTACAGCTGATATATGAGTGGAGTTTTTGGACTGTGGGAGGAAGCCGGAGAACCCGGAGAGAACCCCCACACACACACAGGGAGAACATGCAAACTCCATGCAGAAAGGCCCTTGTTCCAACCGGGGCTCGAACCCGGGTCTTCTCGCTGCAAGGCGAGAGTGCTAACCACAACACCATCGTGTGGCCCTGGTTGCAGTTGACGTCTGTGAAATTCTGGTATCAAAACTCGACATGGTGCTACCAAATTGTGTTTCTGGAAGCATTAAAACTGAAGTTCAGAATCTTATGGGTGATCTCACAACCGATTTGTCTGCATGCAGACACACTTTAGTTTGAAAACCTAGTATAGCCTCAGACCAAGTGGCTGAATTTCCTTTTTACAGACAAGTTTTCAGTGTCAGCATGACTCAATATCCACCCATTCTGTTTCTACAGACTTGTGACCTTCCTAGCCTGAGGTGCAGTCTCTCATCCCGCCTGTCGCCCTCCTAGAAAAGGTAAGACTTCTTTGTTCATCTGCCACACCACTAGTCCATCTGCTGCAACAACACGACAGCAAAATGAAACCGAGAGCCTCTCCTTACCCAGGAAATTGAAATAGCACTACTCCTTGATCATCTCATGTGTATTGCTCAGTCTTTTCTACAAGCCCTCTTTAGTTGAAAAAGCACCTGAGCTCACGTTACGTTTCTTTAATTTCCCACCATATTGGAGCAAGGATTGTTCTGCATACAGACCTGATTAGGTAACAGATGTACAAAGATGGATAATCTTGTCAATATTTCACTGGGGCTCCATAAATGTAATTCTGGCTCCATCCCCATGAAAGTGTACAGAGCACATTGATACCCCAGTACTCCCTGTTGCATGAGATCCATGCTTCAAAGAGAGCCGCAGCTTAGAGGGTCTAACTAAAATTAGCCGGGCAAAAGATAACCTGTGCCTTGAGATTAAAGTGGAGCTGAAGTGTCGGGCTCTTTGACAGCGCCTGTAGTGGCACACTGTAGAAGGATAAATGAAAAGAAAGGGAACACAGAGAGATGGGCAGAGATTAAGCGAGTCGACAGTGCTGTTCATGCAAAGGGATGAAAGTTAAAGAGGCCCCATATCGAGGTGTAAAGTTCCAGGGCAGGAGATTATTTATGGGTGTTTTGGATTGGAGGTCTCAAGGTCTTGTGTATTGCATGATATGCTCGCACTCCCATGGTGCATCTCTATTTTACAAGAATCCAAGCGTCCTGCACTAGGCTTTGCAATCAGCAGGGTTTCTATGATTTTATGCTTGCTTGTTTTACTGAACAACATAATCTAGCAGTTTATTGTTCTTTATATGTTGGTCATACATTTTTTTTTTTTTTCGGAATTCTGCATTTATAGTCCAAATAAATCTAATAATTATATTATTTTACGATCACTATTTAACCAAAGGGGCTTTCCCTCTCTCTTGGTTACCATACCATGTCAGAGTTTATAGCCTCTGTTCTTTTCAGTGATGCTTTGACTTGTTATCTCCAGTGTCACTATGGCTTTTTTCTCTGTCTGAATCTCTGGAAGCAGAGGCTTCTTTGCTACGGTAAAAGACAGATAGAAAAAGAGTGACATTATTTATTTATTTATTTATTTATTTATTTATTTATTTACCTATCTGTTATCTATACACCGTACTGTGCAAAATTCATAGGCCACTGTTACGACCAGGCCTAGAGGAAAACCTGATCGCAGCAAGAGTATAGAGGCTCTCTGTTCCCAACTCGAACAACAAGAATCCACCAGCAACACATTAAACAAACCATTTTCAAGGTTTATTAAAAACAAGTTCAATATGTCTGCTGGCGGTCTGGCTGTGAGTGGTTCAAGGAGTCTGTAATTGCTATAACAGGGTAATTATTTTCCAATCATTTTATTTAAACACCTCCAAAAATGATGTATGCAGTTTTAAAATAACAAATCTTTCCGAGAGAAAAGCTTCTACAAGTTTAAGTATCAAGTATTTAGTTTGACCAACCCTTCCACTTCAGCAATAGCACAAACCCTGGCTCTATTAAACCTGTAGTCAAATCACAATTCATGTTATTGGTAGAATTTAATTAAAATGCCAATGATCACAGAATGTGAGTATGTGACAGTGCACAGTACTTTTTTATTTGCTGAAATGTGCAATTAATAAAAAAAAAAAAGAACAAAAAAACATTTTTAAGATGTATTGTGTAGCATTTAAAACCTATATGTTACTGTGTGTGTGTGTGACTAAATAAAGTTCTCTTCAACTGACCATATCAGTCATGCTGACAGGCAGGGACACACACAAGCATGTCTCGACCTTTCGGTTTGGGTAACTGCTTCCTCTGGCCTCTCTGCCCATGAGTGGCCGTGTGTGTGTGTGTGTGTACATGCCTTTATTGGGCTGTGAGGACACATTTCTTTGCAAGTTCAAAAGGCCTTATGAGGGTTAAGACTCTGTTTTTAAGTTAGACTTAGTGTTAGGGTGATGGGCTAGGACTTATATCTATGAGTGTCCTCATAGCTAAACAAGAGCGAGTTGTGCCAGCTCAAAGATGTACTGACTTATGCTTTTCCACCAGTGAACCATTTACATATTTATTTCCCAGGCCAAATGGCTCAACATGCACTGGTGGCCACTTGAGACCTCATATGCCTATCTTTAATTGGCTATTGATTGATTCTGCTATGGCGGTGGGAGACAATAAACTACTGCCTGCTCAAGAGAGGGACGTGGCAGACAAGAGTGATGAGAGAGGGGGTGCTGGCAAGTGTCATATCTATGGTTGCATTATTTATACATATCTCATTTTTATTTATGTAGGAAGTATCGGTGATGCAATACGTGATGGAACAATTGCAACATGTGCTTCCTCGGAAGCAGTTTATTAGCATAGGTCAGTGCACATTGGTTTGCTTTTGGAGAAAGACGGTCGAAGCAATTCATTCTCCGACTCTTACAGATCCCATGTGACATGAAATTGGTACCTCTACGATATTCATTGCTGTCTGCATAAATCATGTAACATTTTGTGTCGTGTGCATGTGTGCGTGCTGTTTGCATGTGTGCTTACATGAGTTCAAGGTGGTGATTTTCCCCTCCGAATAAACAGAATTCGAAAATTGAACAACAGCATTTGCATTTCAGTGCAGATGTCTAGTAATAATGCCTGCGCATGACAGTGGTATTAACAAGGGAAAGAGATTTGCAATTTCTTTGCCAGGTGGGTAATTATTCTGCCTTAATGTGCCTGAGTGGAGTCTAGTGTTGAGGAGCTTATCACAGCCTTATTGCTGTAAAAAGTCCACATTTACCTTTCATTCAATGTCAAACCCTTAAACCTTAGTATTAAAAAAACAAAGAAAATCATCTTTTATTAGCTGATAAGAAATTAATGTTTTCAAATAATACAATACAATACAATGAAATGAACTGAATGCTATGTATTTTACATGTTGGGTGTTCAGGCGAATGAAACCTGACTTAAAACTATCACTGCACATTATGATCAATCAATCAATGAGTTGTCACTCACTCACACACAAAATGACCACACACAAACTCTGCCACAGAGGTTAATTGGGCACCTTAGCACACACACACGCACGCACAGACCCTTCACCCTCTCCATTGTCTCTTCAACCTGTTGCTTTGTTCAGTCAGTCAGTCAGGTCGTCTGTCCGTCTCTTCCAAACTGCTTAATTTAACCGTCCGTCGGAGCCAGTGGAATCTGCGCGCAGAATTCCACGGCTCCATCATCCTCCAACCACGCTGCTCCTCTAAGGCCGGGAACTATCCCAGGAATGTCCCCCCCATGCTGGGTCGCAAACATCCAGGTCCTGTTCCGGTAAATGCCAGCTGGCTCGGCCCGGGCTTTGATGCTAGCCTTGCACGTGAATGACAGTATGTGCATGTGCATGTGGGCTGAGCGAGCCAGTTGTGCATGTTTGGGTGAATACTGACAGGCAGCCAGCTTTGGTATTGATCTGTAGCCATTCCGACTGGAGCCCAAAAGGTAGGCTGTATCATCTGTCAGTCTACCCAAAAGGGCATTACGGCCACACTGAGCATAGAACACATATCCCAGTTAGGGAGTGAGGGAGGAGAGGGAGCTAGAAAGGTAGAGAGCAGGGAAAAGATAGAACATGACAAAGGAGTTGTGAAATACAGTGCAGTGTCTAAGAGGAGTGTGTTCGGTGGTAAATGCCCGCCCCCCCTCTCTACCACTGCTGTCTTCGTTGATTGAGACAAACAGATCCTCTTTTAGGACCCGTGGGTGAAGACAACAGTCGGTGCTGACCTTTTTACCTCCATGACCACCCACATTTATCAGCAGCACTTCCCCCCCTTCAGCTCCAGGCTCTGTCTCTGTCTCTCTCAGCAGCTTTTTCCACACCTCACTGACAACACAATTACACAATGCAACACTGATGCACATTAATTACATTTCATGCACATAAAGAGACGCATATATACGAATATGTATTCTACACTCGTGCATAAAGCCTTGGGGGACGAAGAGAAATCATAATCATGTGTGGAACATATTGCAGCTCTTTTAATAATGAGCGTAAAATGAAGTCAAAGGTTACTATATATTATTTATTATATATGTAATATATTATATTACTAAGATAAGGCGCAAATTGAGCTCATTTCAATGCTTTTTGTCATAAGAACTTAAATGCACAGTATGTAATTACTGCCGCGGGAGAGCTTCAGCGGCAGAAAGTGCATCAGGCGGCAATAAGTTGTGACAAATACAATAAAATGAAAACTCAAAAGACAACACTCGGCCTAACTAGAGGGAGTGGATATTCCTTTCTGTCTCAAAGGGAATTGCTCTGAAGGTTATAAGAGAGACAGTTTAGAGAGGATGAAGCCATTAAAAAGTGACCAAAATAAAATGGTCCGTTACCTTGAATAGAAATACAGATCTAAAGAGAGTTGGAAACACGAGTATTTCTTTTTTTATTTAGATATTTAAGACTTCTCTCATAGTTTTTAGTGTCGACATTAAACATATTTTATCATTCAAGTTATTAAGTTACTGCAAGCTGTCCCTCGTTGCTGTTGTTGTTGTTTTAATTCACAGGGAACTGGTGTAGAATCTGTGCATTGCGACCATGACTGGTTTCATTGGTTTGGATTTAGACTCATGTGAAAGGCAAAATTCTGTCAATACAATCAGCTGTGTCTAACAACACTGAGCTTCAGATGGACACAGCTGATTGCATTGACAGATTCCAACATCGCTACAAGTAGCCGTGCTCCTTCACAGTGATTATGCCACGAGTCCAAAAACCTCTGAATCAGTTCCCACTTTAACATGCTGATGGTGGCTTAAGTTTAAATGTTTCATGACACTCACCTCAGAGTGCTGGAGCCGCTGAGACTTATTAATTAGGAGTGTCGATACTGACACAGAGGTTTGTTTGTGTTTGTGTTTGTTTGTTACCTCTTTTTTTTTTTATCCCTTTAATAATCACAGCCTTCAGTGGGCTGGTGATTGTGGTTCTGTTTTGTTGACAAAGAATGATATAATTAATATCCGTAAAGATTTTGATGTGTGATTTAGGACTTCCTGTAACCCCTAACATGTTGAGCCGTAAAGGAAAAGTACACAAATATCAATTGATGTGTTTGCTTTGATACCATGAATAGTGAAACTGTAGGTTCAGTACACTTTCCAATATTTTATACAGTATAAAATATCTATTGTGTTTCAGAAAAATCATTAACTGCCTTAACTATCTTCATTTGCCTGTATTATTTTAGTGTAGCTTGTATTAGAATTCATTTGTATGCTTCAGTTTGTTTTGGGAAACTAAGTTAATATAATATAAGTCATTATTTTCCATTTGTCTCATATGGACAAACACTTACAATGACCTCATTGTATATATTCCCTGCTTTGATAACACTTCATGTTTTTGCAGCTCACATTTTGTTTTTTTAATATTTAGTGTTACTGCCTTCTATTGATATGCAATTTATCCCTAAGTGGTGGTAGTCTATAATTCAAACTGCCATCTGTTGAAGCTAATTATCTAATTAGCTGAGGGTTTTTTTGGGTTTTGTTTTTTCTACTAATAAAGTCTACTAATAAATGTTGTAGATCTTTTTAAAAGCAGACTCAAAAGGAACAAATGGTTACTTCCAGAGGGACGTTGTACATTTTTCACACCAGGTAACTAAGTCAACACCAATCTATTGCAGGGAGGTATCGACTGAAAACAAGTCGTTTGGAAACACCTCACTGGTGATTAATGTTACATATAGTGTTGCTTTTCACATAAGGTACTCGAGGATTAATTAATGTGTAAATTAGAGTCTGGAACTCTATGATATAAACATTATTTTAACCCTAAATCCACTATCATCAACAGCGTGTATTATGGCTAGATGTGGCTACATGCCGTGTGTTCTCTGTTGCATCAGTCCACTCGTGTGTTGACTCTCTTCATGATTGTCACTATTGGATATTTTAAAAAACAATGTCTTCACACTGTTATGACTGATCTACTCATGCATTACGGTCTCCCATGTTTAGATTTATTACACAGGCTTTGGAGGCAAAATAGCAGAGCCCAGTGATGTCTTGTAGCCAAGCATGTCTCAAACATTTCTATCTTCATCTCTCAGTGTGTGTCTGTGTGTGTGTAAGTGACAGAGAGGAGAGGGGTCACGAGTCTGCATGGTGTCTAAACAGATCTTAGTGTTGCCATGGTGAGGTGATAGGGCAGCCGCCACTGAGTTGCTGTGTGCTGTGGGTTTATTTGTTTGTGCGCATGCTGCATGTGTGACATCTTTTAGCCAAGCGTGTCTCAAATATCTCCAAACTTGTCTCTCAGGGTGTGCGTATGTGTGTCTACTTGTGTGTGTGTGTTTGTTTATGTGTGGGCGGAAAGGATGAGTAAGGATTAATGTGAGATTTTAGTTCCAAACGACCCAGGGTATTTTTGTGCCCTCTGTTTAAGTCTAATGAAACCCCCTCTAATGCAGCTAATGCCTGTCCCACAGGAGAGGATTTTCTAATCTGACTTGATTTTAAAAAAACGCGGCTGACCACAGACACAACAGGCTTTGTTTTAATCCTGAGAAAGCACAGACTCGACGATCCAGTCAAGACGCAGGACCACACATGTTTAATCAAACAATTTCCGCGAGGAGATTCCAGGAATTTGGAATCTCACAGAAACCCGAGTGATTTCATGTGACTTCAGAATATAAACAGACGTGGAGGTGGACTGTCTGCGTCTAAACAAAAGTCTGCTACAGCCATTTCCCGGTCAACTCCTTGTCATTGGTTATCGTCATTGAAATCTGTAAAATGTGTCTGTTAACCTCTTATACTACAGGATAATCTGTTCAAATCAGCCTAAAATTGGAACGTACCCAATTATCCTCTAGTGAGGGGCGGGGCTTAACTCCTAAAGGTGATCTGCGGGAGAGTGAAGAACAGTGAGGGGGTGTGGTCTGATGGTGAAATCTGACAAAGAGTTGCAGCTCACACTGTGCTTTGTATAATTTCAGTACTTTGCACTAAACCGTGAAGATTTGCACCTGGATTAACACATGGCATTACCAGATGTCCATATATGCTGTTTTACACCTGAACTAAGTGGTTTACGAGTTTAATTTAGCCCAAGGCATGGCAGCCCTTGGCCAAGAGGGATTGTGTGCACACGCACATTTACTGGCACAGTTAACTGGTTAAGGTTATTTTAAGGTTTAAGGTTAGCCAGGTAGTGGTTTTGTCTTAGGGTTAGATCCAAGAAAATTGATCTAAATATGCATGTGTGTGATAGAAATGTGTTTAAACCTGACGATTTTGGCTTCACTGTACACTCACCTCAGCGTTAATCCTCTGATAATACATTTGCTCTCTGCGCCAAAGCTTATGATGTGCCATCCTGAGGAGGATGTTGACACTGGCGTGATTTGATTTGTAATTTGCTGAAAGTCTTTTGAACAAAGGATTATGTGGTGATATTTGTCTCTGTCTGTGCCTTAATCTCTCACTTGGTTGGAATTGTGTTTGTGTGCTGGGTTAGAAGTGGGGGCTGCTAGATCTGAAACGATCATCCTATGAAATCCCAGAGGTTTGCATATGGACCATGTAAACGGGCAGATGGGTCATTGGCAGTGATGCTCTTGAATATTGCTGCTAATGCCAAGGATCAAAAGAGATCAGAGGCAACCTTTCATTTAAGAGGCAGTCTATGAGTGAAGGAAGCTGACCTGGTTGATAACTCCAGGGGTGAGCAGGAGCTGAACCCTGAAACTCCATGTCAACATGTAAAGCTCTGCATTCCAAAACCAAGACAGATGCACTGATATTTGATGGTTCTGAGTCATAGTCAGTGCCACTGCCACTCAAAAATCGAACGGCTTTTCGATGCACAATGTGTGTAGCAAAGAAAATGAATGCAAAGATGCACACAACTACACAAACGACATTATGTTCATTCTGAAACCTCCTTTATCGTACAACAAGCTGAACATGGATTGGTACAAATGGACTGGTGGTTTAAATTTGCTTCAAATAATTGGTGTTCTTTCTGAGCACGCAATAAAACACTGGGCCTGGACTTCAACTCTGGTCTCCAGCATCACAGTCCGACACGCTCATTAGCCTTCCCACGACCTTCACACCCTTATTTTGTGCACTTGTATTTGTGCCACACTTTCAAAAATGTCTTCATATATTTTCCTCTTTTTAAACAAAAAAAATAAATAAAACCAACTACCACTATTTGCAGTAAATGTATACATTGGTTTCAGATAAGGTAGCAACAGCTGGCATCAGATAGATCACATGGGCTGTGTCATACTTACTACTTGCTATGTTCGGACCGACGCAGAAATGGGCGAATGACGCATTTAACATCACATGGACACTAGCAGACCTCTTGGAAAGTATGACCACCCCTGTATATTAAAAGATGCACAGATACATGATCCAGACAATGAGACTCCCATCATGCACGCCACCCATTAGTGTCTGCCAGTTCCTCTTAACAGATGTACATGCAGTAGTCTATTTTATGAAAGGAGAGATGTTGGCTGTTGTTTCGCATTGCTGCACATGATCTGCTGCACGTGTGTTTGTGCAAGTGTTTTTTTTTTGTGCCGTGTTATTTCAGGGTTGGGGGAACAGCTACCCCCAATCAGAACGGAAGAAGTGAGAACGATGGGTATAAGGTATGCTGGGCTTTGCTTGTCCCTTCTAAGGCCCCCTTTTGTCTGGAGATCAACTTCTATCCCAGCCCTAAGAGGATTATAATGGTATAACATTAAACTGGAAGCACAGTTATCATCTCCTTCTGACGACAAGGCTTCCACCACATTAGCGGACAACAGGCAGCTATGCGTTGCTGAGCACATATATCATACGAGGCGTGTGTTCACAGTCCACCGCCGCCTCATTTTAGCTGCAATTTATTTTGTTATTTTTTTATTTATAATAGATTTCCTTGCTTGACAGTGTCACTCAAGTGTTACCACCACTGCTTATGCATGCAACCCTTCTAAAAAACTGTTTTGTTTTGTTTTTTTAGATTTATGGTGAGCCCCTACTGCTCTGTCTGTCTGGTGCACAGCATACAAAGGGTATTTCATCACCTCCTGGTCTTCTTTGAAGCATCACCTACAACACAGTTGCACTCATATCTGCTTAGAGCTGATGGGAATGGAGATAGAGGGGAGAGATGGATGACAGAGGGACTTGCAGGAATAAAAGTAGGACGAGGAGTGAAAGAGAGGCAGAAGAAGGAAAATCAATTGGCGAGTAACCAACATGTGTTGTGTGTGTGTGTGTGTGTTGGTATGAGCTACCAGACAAATTGGAATCAAAACCCCAGCTGGCAATGACAAATCCATTCTTTTTTTTTTTTTGTAAATTCACATATAATTTATTCAGGCTTGCAGGTGACTTATTATTATCTGCTTTTTATATAAGCCCTCCTCCCCTGTGGCCATTTAAAATTGGGTGTAAAGGCTTGTGGCCTGCTACAGAATGAGATTCTATGAGAGAAAAAGGCTTTGGTATTTCGATAAATAATGGTCTGGCTTCTCCCGGTCAACCTTCGAGGCTGAGTGCCTGGCATATAGCACCTCCTAATGTGTCTTCAGAATTTATCTGGTCCCACACTGAACAATATTCATCACAATGTAAAATGCCGGTCCTCTACAATACATCACAATCTAGCCACAGGGCCACTTTAAATCAAAACTACAATGCCCTTGACGTCTGCATTAGGCCCGTAAAGCACTTTTTTCTCCGTCTTGGCCCAATGGACACAGCGAGACCCTTGTTGACCACAGAAGGCTGTGTGTGCGAGTAAGTGTGCATGTGAAGCTGTAGGCATTTGCGAGGCAAATTATGTGTAGAGTCACAGCAGGTAGAGACTCGATGTCTATGTCTGTCCCTCAACGAGCCGTGATTTATGGACTCTGCTCGGTGGCTTTGGTCCAGGCTCAGTGTGGTCTTTGCTCTCGGTCATAAAGTGTGTTTCTGAATACATTTTTTTTTCCCAGTAAAGGCAGCGCTGATGTATCTGCCTGATGGCCAGTCTGGACACATGGTTGGTGCACACGTGTACAAACCTTGGTGGTCTTAGTGAATATGTAGGAAAAGGTCATAAAAATAGGAACCCAACGTAAAGCGTAATGTTCAAGTTAGCAACTTAAATGAAACTTCTATTTCATTATTTTTTTTTCCCATCTGCCTCTCTCTCCATCTTACCTTGGAGTTGTGACTGCAGCTGCAGTTGCTTGCCTTGGCCATGTGCCTTACAATGTGACCCCACTTCCTGTGAGCATTTATTTCAAATTAAAAGCACTCTGTCATGCAAATGTGACTTAATGACAATGCGGGATGTTCTGTACATACTGCTTTAACATTATGTATATTGTAGAAAAATGACTCATAATGAGAATTATGAGAGAGGCGGGTCTTATTTGCTACAGAGTTACACCAAGCTCTGTTATACTGTATGCGCACACAGTTGTGCACAGTGACAGCCACACCTGCGTATGTAGTAATATGTGCAGCCTTTAAACAGATCAGACGCATGCACAGACACGTGCAAAACCCATTGTGGATATAGCATTAAGGAATAGTTTCTGCAGAAGGCCTTTGTTTTATTAGTACTTAAGACTGAGATGGGAGTGTGTTTGACTTTTAGATTGACCGAGCAGTTAGAAATCAGTGACAGGACTCAGACGTATTCAGCAGGTTTCCACATACTGTATTCATCAACTCGGTCTGCTGCGTGCATCTGAGAGCACTTTTCCATCTCCTGTAGTCTCCTCTATTGATTAAAGATCTTGACCGAAAGTCATGTTTTAGTGTTTTATGGAATTACAGGAAGTAATACCTCCCGTGGAGATTTCTTTTGCTGCCTAGAAACAATGAGCGTGATTCATTCGCAAGAAAATAATCCATAGTCTTATTTGTCCGTGCAACAAGGATACACCTCAGCACAGAACGTGTAAAATGTCATCTTTCAAACCAGCAGTCAAAAATCAGGATAGCAAAGCAAAGCTTGAAAGATAAAGACCATCTTTAGCTGCTGACATGGTTGGTATTGGTTTAATAATTACCCTTATCTGACAAGTTAATCTCCCACAAGCTTTTGATATCTTAAGACTTTTTTGGCTTCAGGTTAGATGAGGAAGTCACCCAAGCACTCAGCAGTACACAGTGTGTGCTATGAATGAGATGGTGCAAAGTAAGTCCTTGATAAGTCTGGTGTAGTTGGGGGAGAAAAAACGAGCAGTGAGGAGGTTGTCTGTTTTCTCGGCATTGGGCAGGCATCAAACTGTAGAGCCTGTTTGTGATAAAAGGAAAAGGTAAATCCAGCTTTGTGACATGGCGTAGACTGCTCAATAGGAAACTCTGCAGTATTTCCACACAATGCTCAATGAGGTGACCTTGTATTGTAGCTTACTGGGTGGGTGAGTATGTGTTTATCATGTGCTAAGGGTGTAAGGGTTTATGTAAGTGGCACCATACCTACTTGCCCCAAAGTCTTAGATACTCCAGGATCGGCCTCTTCCTACTTGGATGATGCATCACACCCCTCAGCTGCTCAGCCTCAGTGAAAGCACAGTTGAACATCTCTGATGTGGTGTTATAGATGGTGTCAGTGATCGTTGAGTGTATAAGCTCCTCTGGAAAGAAGCTGGTCGAGTAACCACCACACCCTGGTCTTCCACTATCATCAGGGGCAGCACAAACCGTTCATTCTCCTACTGACCTTTTGCATGGAGCCACTGTCTCCTATAATATCTCCAGGAAGGAGATCGTCACTTCAGACATTTTGTTGGGGGGGGGGGGGGGGTAATGTCATTGCATTATCAGCTTCCAATTCACACTTCTATTGAGCCAGTTTGACCTCTTAACTTTTAGCACCTTGAATCTTAACACTCTACTGCAGATGAAGAGGGAAAATGATTGGTTATTTGGATATAGCTGCACTTTGCCTGCCCTGCAATTACCTCATCTCAGCACTTCCCTGTGAGCCTTTCAACACCATCTCCCCCTGCAACTTAGATGAAACCTGGTTCCCCACTAAAGTTTGCTGATGGTATGTTTATTACCATCTTTGGGAAATTACATAAAACGTCGACAACACTCCTGTGGCTGTCATTAGCTTGCTCAATTGTTGCAGAGCAGCTGAAAACCTTCTACAAGCTTGGGGTGAAGAAGCTTTGGCAGTGGATTAAATGCATAGCCGTGGGCATATGGAATACAATGCTCTGAATTGATTAGGCCTATGCTGTTTATTCTGCTAATAGCTTTTCAGTAATGTGGGTTCATTGCCTGTGTGCTTAGTGATAGTTCAGGATACCTCCTTTAAGAGGGTAGATTCATTTACTTTAAAGGGCTGTAATATTTATACAGGGTTGTGTAGATGTTGTATTACTTTGAGTGTTTCCAAATAAGTGAAAAAACAAGAACTCTTAGTCAGAGCAGAGAAGTCAGTTTAAGTGTTTTGGAAGAATTATATATATTTATATAGAGAGAGCAGTGGCTCATATTGCGCTGTTGTAAAGAATTACATTTAACACGTTTTGCACAGTTAAGTGTCTCAAACCATTTAACAGGCCTTATTATGCAGCTCTCGTTGTGACAAAACTAGAGGTGCAATAGTTCAACATGAAGTTAGAGGCGAAAAAGATGGACATGACTGAAATGGGAAGTGGTCAATGTGATGTGACAGTCATGGTGATGAATGTGAAAATATTTCTCAGTAGATTTAAGTATTTCGGTGAACATGAGTATCTTGACTAAATGACATGTCAATCCATCCAGCTGTTGAATGACTGACTGATCTGACTCTGTCCTGAATTGACTGGTCCTCTTGTAGATTAGATTTTTTTTAGTTTCCAAGCTTGTAAAATGCAGGGATTTCACAATTCCCCACATTGCAACTCAATGTAATCTGTTTACAGACTGTGCCCTTATGTAAAATAATCTTAAAACCCTTCCCCTCAGATTTATTACGCAGGTTTTCTGTCATTATATTTGAAGTCTCAAGCCTAGTTCAACCCAATGACATCAAAACAATATTACACACCTGTTTTCACAAGCTGAAGTTGTACTCCCAACTGACCTTTGTGTGCAGAATCAGTGCATGCTCCATTAAGATTCATAGCACAGTGTCTTCTCCATTTGAGGAAGACCAACTATCTGTAAAGGATTTGTGTGACAAGTCTGGACTTTGTCTTAAGTATGTGGAAATGAAGGATTACAACAAGGTCTCAGAATTAACCACTTTAAGACAAATGGGGTTGTGAGGCTGATGGTTTTTGTTCCTTTGGAAGGAGGGTATGTGTCCGATTATGTATTTGTCTGCCTGACACATAGACACCAAGCCTTGGTGTTGTTAAGATTCCACTTTATTTTCCTATCTTGACCACCTACCAGCACCACACATTCTCTGAACCCACACACCTGCTCCACTCTGAATGCTCTCAGCAGGCCTTCTGCCAGTTTCCACAGCAGTCAGCCAATCAGTCACTGCTCTGTAGTTTAGATCAGATGGTGCTCCCTTCATTGGCTGACTCAATAGCAGAGAGTCGGGCTTGCGGCAGCATTCTGGGAGAGTGGCTCTTGATTGTTTTGTTGCAGAATCAGACAGCCTGTATTCAGGGCATGGCCATTTCATTAGTTTAATGCCCCACCAGGTTAGAAACTTCATTTGCTAAATGCACTCTTTATTTTTTAATAAGATCAGTAAAATCACATCAGTTGTGCTGCGAGATCTTCTTCTCCACGTCTGTTTCTCACACTCTCCTTTACCCCCCGCCTCTCCCCCACGCGCTCTCTACTATGTCTCTCTGTGTTTGTGTGTTTCATTTTCTCTGTGTTCTCATTTATTCTAATCCACTGCTGCAGACAGTATTTCTCAGAGGATGAACCCCAAGGACAAAATTGAAAAGTCAACAGTCTGAAATGTTTTCAGTGCGAAAGGCAAGAATGACATGTGCTTTTTAAATGGAAAAATAAACTTTTGGGGGTTTTGTTTGGTAATTCTCTCCTAACAACCTCCACAATATCTCATTACACACAGAGAAAGTAGTCGATGCAAGTGCAAAGGAATTTTTAGGGAAATAACTACAAAAATGAGAGAAATTGTTCCAGCGTCAACTAAATATCTGACATCTGACAGGAGGATGAATTGCTCCAGCAGCTGAAGCTCAATTTAGCCTGGCTTTATCTCTTTAATGTGGAGCCCATTGGTATTCTTGAACCTCTGACCTTACTTCTCGTGATCCATGCTTTTCTTTTAACATGCCGCAGCTTTCCTCTTGGGAGATGAAAGTAAACCGATGTCCTGATAGATAAGTTTGTAATGTTGCTGGCTCTTCACTTTTTCCCAAGCAGGGGCGGCTCTGCGAGGCTTCCATCACTTGCCTCTCTGTCTTTGTCGTGCTGCTCAAAGACTCATGATTAGGAGGAGGTTTGCCTCATGTGTGCACACTGTTATTTATTTTTTTTTTTTTTTGCATCTGCAGGGATATGGAGATATTTGCAAGTTGTTATATCCACAAGATCACCATTGCAAGATCTCTCTCAAATCCCCCAAATAATACAGAACCAGATTTCTGGTGATCAGATATTTAAGGTTCTCCCATGCTTAGCTGTTTTTGAGCCTGATGGTTATCCAGAGTAACTGGGTGAGTTTCTACCACACTGTATTTTTGAAAATGTTCTTTTTGTCCATAAAAACCCTTAATGAAAACACAGACACAAGTTTGTTATGCCCGAGGGAGGTGGATAACAGATTGGAAATGGAAACAGATTCTGCAAACAAAGGATGAAGTTTAGAAATTAGTGACTGAAACCTCACTCCAGCTTCTGCATTCAACTGCACTGGGAACAATGAAAAATGGAGGAGGGTCGTGTAGACTGCAGAGGAAACCACAACATGCCTGCACTTAAATCAAGAGGCAAATAATACTATAATAATAGATGAGAAGCAGCAGTACCTGCTAGGGCCCTTCATTAACATCGTCAATTTGCACCTTTTTATTCTCTTTCCTGTGATTTTTAAATTTGAACTGCTTACCTTTTATCTTGGTGAAATAACTCCCAATTTTAACTTAACAGCAGTGGACGGAAACACACACGTTATTGAAACTATGTTAATGATACAAAAGAGAGTGCTTTGTTGGTTTTCAAAATGATTTGGTATAGTTACATATTCACATCTAAGTATCACATCCGGCATAAAAAGTGAGGAAACATGTCCTTCTATTTGCGGAGTGTTTCATTTTTGTATGTGTTCATAAACCTCACATGAGGGCGCCTCCAGAGGAAGAAAGTGATAAATAAGTCATATGAATGAAGCCTCCTTTGCTCTGTGCAGGGCTGGTGAACATGTTTAACTCTGGCCAAGTAGTGCAGCTCAAACGCGAACATTCATCCAGTGGTCATTGAAATCATTTCTTTATAATTTCTTTATTTTGCTAAATAATTAGCAAAATATTAGAGATTTTTTTTTTGTTTTTGCTTTTTTTTTTGTTACATGTGTCTACGTGTGTATGTGTGTTTGCTGCAATCCCATGGCGACTGTGTTGTCCGCTCAACCAATAAAAGGCACATGATCATATGATGTCTAATGACATAATGGTTTAAATGACTGAAGTTACAAAATGCACAACAAATCAACCACAGAAGAGGAAAATAGTAACATTAAGTCTTTAGCAGTCTGATCAGTTTAAATGAACAGACTGGTGCTTCTTGTTTGACAGATAATACGTGCGTCACTTACTCTTAGTTTTGTCAATTTTCTTTTTTTTTTTTCTGATTTATAATTGAGTCTCGAGAGGGTCCAACTTGGCATGAAATGAGCTACTTTCTCGATCTGCTGAAAATATGAAGTACTGCTTTTAACAACATGATTGTGAGGTGTCATGTTTCTCAGGGATTTAATGTCTGGCAGAGACACATTTCGTCCCTGTAGGTGTCAGGTGACTGACAGCAAGCAGGGTGTAATGTAATGCATGCGCTGATGTGAGGCCGCTTCGTTCTGGGAAACCAAAACTTTTGACAAATCTAAATGAAGAATACATGTTTATAACGCTAACTTGTCAAGTTGGCAATTTGCTAGTGTGTGTGTGTGTGTGTGTGTGATGTTTTTCATGCTTTACAAAATGAATGGTGCCAAATGGCCTTAATTGTCATTTTTTGATACAATGACTGGGACCTAAGTATCCGGAAAGTATTGGACCCATTTGAACTCAAATTATTGTGCTTTCTTCTGTGGTAAGTTTTAGGCGACTGGCAACTTGTTGGAGTTATATTGAAGATGTTACACATGTCATCATTCTAGAGGTTTCTTCAGTTCTGGCCCTTATATTTTACCCAAACATCCTAAATAGTTGGTGTCTCAAGAGGAAATGCACACAGGGATGTGGAAAACAGACGAGCTCTACACGGAACATTTGGAACAAGGACTGGCCAAACCATTCTTGATGTGAAGCAGCAGTGCCAACCACTGTACCACTGTGCCTCCCACGTTGTTAAATGTACATTTCACAGAATACTTGAATATGGATCTTTTCATTTTGGTCACCTTTTATCAAGATCGAGAGAACCCTAGTCAGATATAATATTTCTTAACAAGTTCAACTTTACTTGAATCCCATTTGCATTACTCAGCGTGTGGCTCCCATCCAAAAGACAATGACAAGCCCACTTCACCATGGGCTCCAAGTAGTGGATAGAAATCCTGCTTCATACGCTGTGAGGTTAATTTTCAATACAAGACTTTGTTGACATTTCAAGAACCAGGTCACAGCCATTCTCGAGAGCGAAATGGCAGCGGTCATATTATAGCCTTTAATGTGGCCAGAGCTCATCTGGAGAGTTATTTAAATACAGTGACATCAGAGCGGGTCACTCTGAGAAGCACTGTTGGAGCAATGAAGCAGAGCTCATTCTCTTTCATGGCGGTTACCTTTGTATTGCAAGGTTAATCTACCTGCCAATCTGACTTAGTTATTGTGTGTGCAAAGGAAAGGAGCAAGCACTGAAGCTGGCATAATGTTAGATGCTAAAGTCCCCAGTTAGCTTGAGACTGGTCCACGCTGTTGGAGCGAGCATTCATCCTGGATGGGGTCCAGCTATTGGACTGTTCTCGTACAGCATCCCAGCCAGCAGCTTAGCAACTGCCATTGGGACCAGGGCTGCCAGTAGCACTTCCACCATCCAGTACCTCATTAAGAAAAAAACAATACATGAAAGAACAGTGTGACTCTTTAGCCTGAGTATTCGGCACATAATGGTGTGATTGCGATAGTCTTTAAACAATGTCAAACAGCAGCTCCACCGGAAAGAGGCAGTTTGTTTACTCTCTATCTCAATGTCCATTGTGTTATATTTTCTTCTTCATAGATTTGATTATATAGCTGTTAAAAATACAAAAGTGTTCAGTGCACGTTTGTTAAATACACTCTTTAGACTCTTATTCAACTTTAATATTACTGCATCATATGAGCCAGTCACCACAGAAGCAATGGAGACTAACGACCTGCTGAAGTTTAAACGGAGCATCCCAATGGGGAAGGAAGGTGATTTAAGGGATTTTAATGCACAACCCTCGCTAGAGTTTGCAGGGAATGGTCCAAAAAGAGAGAGTATCCAGTGCGGCAGTTCTCTGAGCAAAAAAAGGTCTTGTTGATGCCAGAGGTCAGTGTAGAATGGCCCATACTCCAAATGATAGAAAGGCAGCAGTAACTCAAATTACTTGTTCACTTCACTTGTTTCAACCAAGGCAAACAAAAGACCATCTTTGGCTGCACAACACATCAAACCTTGAAGCAGATGGGCTACTTTATGAGGTACACATAACGCCTACACTAGTGGCTGCTGATAAGGCTGAGATACATATTATGTGGGACGACAGTGGCCCAGTGGTAGAGAGAGCCGTCAAATGGAAGGTTGGGGGTTTGATTCCTGTGCCAACAGCCTGTGAATGGGTAAAGATGTGGAGGATTAAGTGGTAGATAATGGATGGATGGATTTACCATATATATTTTAGCCAAATTGCATATTTGATCAAAGTTCATGCTTTGAAGCACAACAATAAGCAAACATTTGGTGTGTGATCTTATTAGGTTTAGCACCCTGTCCTACTTTTACTACACACATATTGACCTTTTAACGATATAATATACTTTCACATATCACAGTATGGCTGGAAAAATGACTTATGTCACCCCTCACTGGGCAGTAAATTGTGTACACTTAAATGTGAGAGTTGTTGACCACTGTTCGTATATCTTCTGAAGAAGGAACCGGATTAAGAGTCTCCAGTCATTGTAGCAGCGCTGTGAGGCCATACTTTGTGTTGCATCAGCTGAAAAGTGAGGGGATTATTGAAAGACATGTGTCTCTGCCAAGTTGTATGGCAGTTCATGCAAAAGCTCAGGAGGCATTTTACTCAACACCATAAATCTCACACTCAGGAATTCACTTTTATCGTTAGGATTCATCCTCTGGTCAACACTGATTATATATGTACCAAATTTCATGACATTCCATCCAATAGCTGTCATTTCCCACACTTTCCTGAATAGGGAAGACATCAACCTCCAGGGTGAAATGAAATGAGAGAGCTCAGCAAAAGACAGCTGTATTTATTTCAGGGGACTATGGATATCATTTCAAAACATATCAAATAGTAGTTGAGATATTTCAAATGGCACCAAAGGAATGGACAGATGTTCACCATCCATAGAACCTGGAATCAGCAAGGGAAGCTCTGCTTGGTCTAAAATGTCACAAAATAATTGGTCAAATATGTACTGTTTACATTTCATTTCTGAGTGTGCATTAAAATGTGATCAACTCTATGACTAGTTCGTTTGGAGTTTATTACAGGATGTCTGACGCACGTTTTCTTCTCATGCATTCTCGCAACCGCACGGCACATTAAAACCCCAACGACAGCGATGACTTCATGGATTCTAACAGTATCACAATTGAGGGGATTTGTTTTTTGTTTGTGGTGGTTAATACCCAAAATGGCATTCAACGAAAGAAGATAAAACAAGATGGCAAATCCGTAATGAAACACAATTAAACTCTGTGAAAGGTATTCAGACCATTTGGTACAAATCGTCTGCAGACATTAATAGAATGAAGCGAGAGCATGGAGGCAGATGGCTTCTCATCCAAATTAACTTGTAATTAATTCCAGTCATGAATTATTGCCAAGAGTGGATTTCAATAAACAATGTTATCTTCATTTATGTATGAAACATTTTGCCGTTGGTATGCATTAGCGCAAGAGCATACATTAGACAAGTTAGTCAGGCACACAGTCGGAGTCAAGACCATCTATCCATGTTTGTATCCATGTATCATCACCATCTATCCATGTTTATATCCATGTATCATCACCATCTATCTAATGTGGGTTTCATTGCAGGTCTGAAAAAAAGCAGTTTCCTTCACCTGTGTCGTGACTCTTCATGAGCTTAACTGTCTGCTGCTCCTGCTCCTTTTAAGTGAGCTAATATGCTAGTAAGCTATTACTAGCTCCCGTTTCCTCTCCCGTTTGTCTGTTTCTCACAGAAAGTGTGACATTCCATATTTCATATCCCACTGCAAGAGGATATTATTTTCTTGACTGTCGGTTGCCATGGAGCTTGTCAGCACTGACACGCAACAGCGCATATGTGGTTTTTGTTCACCCTGACCGTGACCTGACAGACATTTTGTCATAGAAAAAAAAAAGTATTTGCTCTCATGGCAGTTTTTTTTTTTTTTGTATTGCCAATGCTTGACACCAACTTTTACCACCATCACTACTGCCACATTTCCATACTTAGTACCACTATTATTATTGGGTAGATACACTGTAATAGCTGTATTACTAGGCAAACAAGGATTTGTGAATTTTAAAAGTTAACTCTTTTCATTAGATTTTGTTTTTTCCTGTTCCCTTGAGCTGTGTCAAATGATCTGGTTGCCAGAAATTATTCTCCATCCCTCACTTGGATGTAGTCCTTAACCTTTAATAATTGAATCAAAATCAAGAGATTGTCATCTTTTTCACTTTGTTCCAATTATTGTTCGTGTGACAGCACCTTTTTTTCTTTTCTTTTTTCTTTAGATTTCATGCATTTTTTCTGCTTTGCAGTCTAACTTGTTTAATGAGCCATGTCCCAAGTTTTCTCCAAGGTCTATTTTTATGCTGTCCTCTAGAAGCAATGAATCAGGACTGGAGCAAGGTAGATGTTTGCCCTTTGAACAGTGTCTCACCTTAAAATGAGAGAGTCACTTAGAAGTAAAGTGTGTAGTCAACTGCTTGAAGCCATAAAACTTTCAAAGATTTCCTGACTCCAGGTAAAGGTCCCTCTTGCCATCATCTTTCTTTTCCTGTGATGGAACTATCGTATATTCTTTTCCCTGAGTGTAGCACGCAAAGCGGCTTCATTAACAGGTGATCAAACCGTCCAATGTGATTGCAATTACAAAACATGTGGACTCTGATTTGCCCTGTGTTGCCTCGCTGATAGCGGGGTTTGTTTTACATTGCAGCTCACATCTCTCAGAGTAATGGGCTTACAGATGTGATTTGGCACATTGACAGAATGGTAGTGAATTTATCCGTCCACCCGGCACTGCCCTTTGGAGCATAAAAAACTGTAATGTGAAAGGAGAAGTGGACGAATGTGTAGTGGTGGTGAAAGTGCAGTTCTGTTTCCTGAGACCACAAATCGAAGTTGCTTTACACAATGTGATCCTGCCAGCTGGATTAAAAATGGCTCAGCCCCTGCCCCAAGATGACCACAGAGTTTTAGCACCTCCGCCACCAGGCTTTCCAAAGTTCCACATTCACGCAGTCCCCTTATGACACAAGCTGTCACTTGTTATATGTAAAACCACTTTGCCATCAGGGAGCAAAATCTCACTCCCTGTCAGCCTGAGACTCACTTGACTCCACATGTACTCGGGCATAAATGGATGTGTGCTCCCTGCTTCCAAGTCTCCAAATGAACCTGGACTCCGGTGACCTTTTCCAGCTGATAAGATTCAGGAAGTACATGCTGCATTATATCATGTCTCTTCAACTTTAGATCGCGGTGTCCCGTCAGCCCCGAAGACTCCCGTCACTTGTCATTTGTCACCATCTAAATAAGAACATGATTATCCTTTACACTGACTTTTCCTGGATTATTGACGACCAAGTCTGTCGCTGCCCTTTTATATGCTATGAATAGTAAATCTTATGACAGGCCAGGTGTCATGTTGCCTTTTATCATAGCTTATTACTGTCCTGCACATCCATCTTGGTTTTTCTGAGCTGGGTCAAACGACTCTTCGGTGAGCAGCCATTTTGTTTCTATTTCGGGTGCAATTTTATTTCAATTGAATGGTCCTAAAACATTTGTCATCTGACTTGTTTTTCGATAAAAAGTCAGGGAGAGACAAAGAGGCAGAGGGAAAGAGATATGCGAGTAATCAAGTGGTTGAGTGATCATGCTGATTGCAAAGAGAGCTCAGACTGAAACAGTATTCGCCACTTACGTAATGAAATTCTGTGGTTTAGCCGTGATGTGTTTGGAACCACAGTGAGAGACTGTGTGGATGCTGATTGTAGTCTCATAGGATATAGCTCAGCCTTTAGTGGACACACACACACACACAAGAATGCATGCAGCTATTTAGTGTTACAATAATATTACTATACGCATAATGAATAGACCGGGGGAAGTGGATATAAATGGTAGCAGTCCGTGCAAGGGAGGAGAAAACAGCCATAGGCACTCTCCGTGAATCACCCTGTAGATCCCTGAATGAGTGAGCTTCTCATCTCACCTACATATAAAACGTATTTCTATTTAGAAGATATATGCACGACGTAGCCATTGAGAGATTCAGTTATAGAAATGAAAATATGAGAGAGGGGAAAAAGACGGAGCCTCGGTCATGATTTCCGAACATCTTTTAAAGTTCACGTACATTCATCTCAAGTGTCGTGGAAAGAAAGGGACGAGCACCGATCTTCTGATAATGCTGGATGCTAGTGTGCATACCAAGTATGACAGACAATCATGAGCTGGGGTAATGAGGGCCTGCACTGGTGTGTGGAAACATTTCATGAGTGCACAATTGTCTTTCGTCAAATGAAACGGCAGAATAAAACTTTTAGAATAAAACTCACACTGAGCGTTGAGTAAGTGAAACCACGTAAACGCCGCTTGCTAAATACAAGGATGTCAAGATGATTGTTTTTAAATTAGTCATGACTGGTACCACGTGGAGAATGACACTCATTCTCTCCTCCTTCGAGACATTTCCAATTTGACGCGTTGCCATCGTGGAACGTTTGGACTAATTATGTCCAAATGAGCGAGCACGTCGGCAGGACAAAGTAGTGTCAGCAACACCTTAGAGCAGAGATGGCAGCAGGGATGAGGACAAGGATGCCTCCCTTTATGTTCATCCCCTGTTGTGCACGGAAAGGCAAAAGTACACGGGAGATAAACAGAGTGAGTCTTCTTAATGTGACAGTGTGAGACCTCCCGGGCACAGGCAGACAAAAAAGGGAAAGTCCACATGGATGCATATGCAAATCTGCAGCACACAGTGGTTAAACACAGAGAGTAAAGAAACGCGGGGCACAGAAGGGCTTACGAGCAGGCGCGCATTTCGCACAAACACACACAGTGTGACATACGACTTGTTTAACCAGCGGCTCACTGTGGAATAATTAAACTGAGTGCAGTTATAGCAACACAGAATATGAATCATTAAGTGTCCGCAAGAGAGACTTGAATCTCAAAGTGTGGTACCTCTTACAAGACGTCAGACAGCAGGACCACCGTCTTTCATCTCCAAACACACAGGACACCAACAGAGCTGACTGCAGGGGAGAGAGAGCGATGTCGGGAGAGAGAAATACCTACGCTGAAACCAGTCATGGGAGATGGGAAACAGGCTTGGATTGAGTGATATATTTTCAGGAGGGAAGTGAGATGAAGGAAGAACAATGGGAAATAAAGAAGGAATTAGAAGTGTAGGGCAGGGGCACAGATGGAGGCATGAGAAATGTTCTGTGTACAAACCAATGATTTGTTTGGTTTGCAGCTTGGCCAGCTGAATGGCAGTGGCGGTCGCTGTACTGGTCTCAGTGAACATTTTCTGACAGCCATCCACTTTACTCAGTGACCTGTAACACTGCACGGGGAGGCAGCCAAAATGTCCTTTAATCTGCCCAAAAAAAAAAAAAAAACCCAAAAAGCTGCTCATCCATAGGAGCCCCGCACCTCATTCACCGCACATACGCGTCCCCCTGTTTTTCCGGCAAAAATAGCAGCGTGCCGACTGTAATTACCAGGTCATACCCTTGTTTGACTCATCCCTGAGAGGCAAGCGTGAGGAGACATTTGAATTTGAGCAAAACAACAAAAACAAGAGTGACCGAATCCCAATTTTTCAGCACTTTATTTGTGATTTTCAACCAGTGTGTAGCTTTATATCAAACAATAAAATAATCGGCTGCAGTTGCCAGAGATTGTCAATGGATTTTGATTGAAGACGTTTGATTAAAGGTCGATAAAAGTTACTTTTATCCTTTGCCGTATTGGTGAAAATGCTCTGGTGGTTGTCCTCACCAGAGCATCCATCGCACATTCTCTGTCCTATGTGCGCTGAGGCCATCATAGATTCATGAAGTCCCACTAACATAGCTATACCTCAAATGACCCCATTCCAAGTGTCACACCAGCGCAGGCTCATTGGCAAATGGCAACACAAGTGAGAACACCAGCACTTCAGAAACCCACGGGTCACACAGTGGGAGATCTTAAAATCGTTGTGTTCATCTGAAACACTTATGGAGACATTCTTTTAAGCCGCAGTATGATTCTTTAACCAGCAGTATGATGCTTTATTGAGAGGCCAGCTGAGAGTATGTGGAGAAAAGGAAGAGATGGAGAGCGGCTAAGAGAGCAACTGCATGTAAACTATTGAGCCCCTCTAAAAAAATCTGTATTTTTTTTTCTTCTTTCTTCAATGGTGTTTTTGGAAAGAATGTGTTAAAAATACTATTTGTAAAAGAAAACCATTTGTATTCCAGAAAACGATGAGTAAAATGAAAACTTCGACCACAGTGTGTGATGTCAATGTCACAGCCATGATTTTGTGACCCTATCTTTTAGCACTAAATCCTTTAATTAGACAATACTGATACACAGTTTACAGATGGACAACAGAGCAATTTCTGCTGCATTCCACGTGGGTCTAATTATGTTGGATGATGCTCCAGGAATTAATACTGAGCATTTACAATTCTGTGTGTATGTATGCAAACAAACCGGGGTCACACGTGGTCAATCCATCTTGCAAATGCATTTACCCTTAAGGACCTTCGATGCAGATGAAGGTAACTGTACCATCTGCGCGGTGCTTTGTGATTTTAGCTGCCTGTAACTTATTAGTAATCTGCGACCACACAGACACACCTCGGGGGGAAAAGCGAGGTGATGAAATGTCCACTGGAATGAAGCAACAGCTGCTGCAAATCTACTGCCAAATATCATAATGGTACAGCCCTCAAACAACTATTTAAGAGGTAAATTGTCAAAGAAATTAGGCCAACTCCGGGCAATTTATCCTCCCCATGCGTGACACGGCCCTTTTCACTTTAAGTCGCTGCGACTGAAGAACAGGATTATATATATCATCAGCCGCAGAGTACGAAAAACAACATCATGAAAATCAATTAAAGTGGGGCCTTAAATAGAGAATGTCACTTTCCATTATGTCTGTACTAGTGATTGTGCAGTATTATAAAAAATGTCCAATAGTTTTCAGTGATCGATGTCTAATAAGGACAACGATTTTCATTTCGATGCATCCCTAGTCTTTGTTAATTACCTTAACTAAACAGCACATTGCCATCATTTATTCTAGAGTGCCCCAGTGTAAGGATTGGTTATTATGCAGTGGAAGGCGGGCTGGTGAGGAAATCCAGATGACTGTACTGCGCTACAATGGCACTGAGTTGGGGTACATTATTCTGGCGTCTAGCATTTACTGCTGAAGTTGTCAATACCTGGGCCTTGAAGGGGCCCCATGATCTGCGTGCTGGCTTTGAGTAATGAGTGTCCCTTGGGCCTGGACCTGAGCCAGAGCTTGGAAGTTGTGTTAGCATGGATGCATGGATGAGGAGGGCCAACTAAATGAAGGTGTTGGCAACACGCTGTCGCCCCAACTGTAATCACAACTCTATCTGACTCCGTATGCACAATGTGCTGAGCTCAGATGTCTCGTATCAGGGAAAGGCGTAGTCCAGAGGGCAGCCGGCTTAATCCCATGCATTAATCCTCTCATGTGGATGAATCTCTAGAAAAAACACTTGATGTGAACATGATGTGATCCCTCTTAGTTTGCGGTGATCACTTTTGGCTTACGTCTGGCGTCACCTAATGTTCTCATACTGTAGAAACACTGTGAATATGCTTGATTGTAACATAAAGATGGCGACTCAGATTATGTTAAATTAAGTGAACTGTATTTTCAAACTTGCATTTTGACCTTGTATTTGTTGTAACATTTCATTTAGCGACATAGGATATGAGTCACGAGGGCTGGCAACGCTAGATAATCAACCTTTTTACACACAAAAGTTCTACAAGATTTTGTGTTTCATATATATATATATATATATATATGTATATATATATATAAATACTGAATATCAGATTAAGAATGACCACATTCTAACAAGACTGTGTTGTCGTGTCATATCCCAACACGGTCAAATAAGTTCACACAATGATAGCAACAATAACAGCACCTGCAACTACGTAAACACTTCCTCAATCATAAAGCCCATGTTCAGATGAATGACACACGATTCAAATGACGGTGCACTGAGCCACTAAGCCAGAATAATAACATTATTATTAATCATACAAAAACAAATCACCAAAGTTACGCACAGCAGCTTTAAAATTGTGAAGGGTTTGATCAAAGGATAATACCCTATGCAATTGCCTTTCTGGTCATGGAAACAGGGGGAAAGGCACCATGAAAGCCAATTACAGTATGGGCGCACCTCTCTCTCGGTGAATAATAGCCATTACTCAGCATCTGTATAAATCATACAGGGAAATAAATTGTGTACATGGCTCATGTGTCAGGCAGGAGGGCAATAGCTGTAAGGAGCGAAAACTCCCGTCGTCTTACCTTTTGTTCATGCTTGGTTGCTTTTTTGCATTTTCCCAGTATGAGCTGTATGAAATCAGTGTCACATTGAGCATCATCTACATTTGCTTTACTTAGCAAAATAACAATGCCCTGCAGCTTTGTTAATGCCCACGAAAGCACTGTAAAGTAGAAATCCATGCGCGAAGGAGAAAGAACGCGTACAGCGTGTGCCACAATGATTTTAATTTCAGCCTTCAACGTGATGCAATTTAATTAGCATTATTTTCTGTTTGCACTGGAGCATCAAGCACATTGCAGACGGAGAAGCATGTCAGAGCCTCGCCTGTGTTTCCCCTTTCCCCTCAAAGATAATTTGATCTGTTCGACGTGCTCCTCGATTCAGTCAACGTTGGTAGTGGTGCGACTACGAGCAGAAATGTGGCGCGGGGGGGGCGGGGCGAGAGTCAAGAGGCTGTCGTAATACAAAATGGGAGTGTGGCGCAAAGCTGCCGGCTATGGCGGCTCAGACGGGGACGACCTGTGACCTTTGCTATCCCGACTCACGCATGTTGACAACCTGTGGTTTCAGCTCGTCATTGTCAAACCCTCAATGTCATCTCTGCCTGAAGTGTAGGGTACATCTTCTTTTCTTTGATTTTTTTTTTTTGAACACAAATCAAGAACACATTGTGGAGCTAATGTAATCATGTGGCCCAAAGATCAATCCCTCTATTCCTAGAATTGTCATGAATATGAGCCCAGATAATAGTGTGTTTCCCTCTCTTTGTCTGAGTGTGGAGCCTTTTCATGATTTCTGAAGCTAAGAGAAATCAACAGAGCAACGCAGGCAGAAGGCAAATATGGCACCTGTTAATGAGACTAACTCATGATAGACGAATCATAATTAGAATTCTTGCAGAAGTGCATTCTCCACTGTGGCTTTGACACTATAGTGCTTTCCTGGATTTTCACCTCCATGGGTTAGTGGAGGGGAATACATAAAGTATGTGAAACATTATGTTTACCAGCATGAGCTATTACTGCAGATTAAATTTCATTTAGCTCGGCACATAACCACACGGTGGAATTCATTGTGTTGTGAATATTTTTGCAAACGCTATCCTCCAATGTATGTATGCACGTACTCATCTCTCTCTCTCTCCCTCCCTCCCTCCAGTCACCTTGAGTAACAAAATGGTTGGCTCTAATGAATTGCAGTTGCAGTATGAAATTTGAACAGATATTATGCATATTAATGCAGATGCGGCACAAAGCCAGAGAGTGTGGAGTGACATTTTTGAAACCAGAAAGTCTGCTCTCTGCTCTCCCTATACTGAAAAGTAAGTTTGGATTAAGGGCAGCACAACCCTCAGCTCCTGTTTATTTCTGTTTTTGATTTTTTGTTAGCGACTTATATCATAGAAACTGCACCCTTATGTGTGTGTGTGTGTGTGTGTGTGTGTGTGTGTGAACCACTCAGATGTCTTGCCCACTACTATTTATCAGGAGAACCAAACGACTATGTGTGTGGCACCTCGTGTATTTCCAGCCACTGCACTCGCTGATGGACTCCTCAGCAGTCACAAACTGCCTTTTACTCGTCATTATGTGAGTCGCGGGCTCGTTAAAATGGATGAAGAGTGTGTTTTATGTTGAAAGAGTGAAAATGAAGGACGTGTCCTCTCCTCTTCACCACAACCCCCCCCCCCCCCCTCCCCCCAATGCTTCCCTCTGCTTTAACAGTCTGTGCAATGTGCAGTTGCTCATTGCCTCCACCTGTGATGTGGACAGAATACCACAGTGGAGACGGGCTGGAGCCGAGCAAACTCGGAGGAAGAAATAAAATTCCAGGCTAACTGAATTAGAAACGGCTGACCCACCTCCCCCAGGTTCCGCATTTTTACTCACGGTGCAGATAAGCCCTCATAAAACAGGGACAGGAATGGACTGGCATTACTCTGTCTGTGTGGGCTTTAATTTGACAGGTCAGTTTCTTGGCCACGGTCTGACCCATAAGGTCAGGACGTAATGATAACATTTAAAATTCCACTGTTAAAAGCACAGCAGGTCTCAACTTCCACTTCAAATGTATGATCGTCCAAAAAGGCTTTGATTGGAGCATAAAGATGGTGAATTACATTGTCGGTTCATGTCAAGTAAAGAGCAACACAGTGGCACCAGGTGAAAAACGTGATCTAAAATCACACTGGAAAGCAAGTTAGCCAAGTAAATAATGCTTTTTAATGGCACGACCAATTCTTCCCCTTTATTCTGACCACTTTGTCATGTCCTGTTGAGCCGTGAATGCAGCGTTAATGGCTTTTCCTGGGTTGAGTTACTCACTAGCACTGTGCGTTATGTTGGCTCTTGTCACTAGATGGACAATGTGGATTTTTTTATTATTATTTGTATCCGAATTATGTATAAGTGGAGTAAAAAAAACAAGTTAGTGAGGATGTTTTTCTGTCCAGATGAAGGTCAGTATGAATAGGACATGACAGGGCTTTGGAAATAGAATGTGTGAGTGTGTTTGCGAGAGATGGCTGCATAAAATATACAGTTTTGTGTGTGTGTGTGTGTGTGTGTGTGTGTGTGTGTGTGTATGCACTGAAGAGAAAAGAGATACTGGATTACATGTGGTGAAATTAGACAGACTGTGCCCTAGCCCATATCTGGTTTCATATGTGGCCATATAGAGTTGAAGGTCCTTTCTGTTTCTGCCACGCCGCGTGTGTAACAGTGGAGATGTGTGTGTTGGAAGTGATGTCGTCCTTATATTTTTGTTTTTTTGTACCTGCACTAGTCTTTCAGGGGCCATTATCAGGTGTTGCAAGGCTCGCGCTTGCTTAACAAGCAGCTATTTAAGGTGTCTCAAAGAGGTGATAATGTTGTGAGTAAGGTCATTTGTGCAGGGAACAGGGTGTACTTTCACCAACGCAAGTACATAAAGTCTGAAGATGCTTTTCTCTTGGTTTCAGAAAAAAAAACGAGATGAATTTCTAACCCATAATCTTTGCCCCACATGCTACGGCATAAACAGTTGCCCACAGCGAGCTGTTTGCGATGCAAAAACCTACATGTAATAACGTTCCTGTTTGATGTGTGCAGATTATAATTTCAACACTCGGGAAGAGGAGCCCTTATTACAAGCCGTTGCTACTGGTGATGGGTCAGAGGGAAAACAATTTTTTTTTAGGCCTTAAATCATTTTCCGCGAGACCTTGTGCTCTTGAAAGTGATATATAATTTATGATTGAGTCGCAGAGTGGCTCACATTTCCTTCCCAGTGGCCTCTTTGCCTGTCGAGTTTTGGGGCCATGTCACGGCTAATCTTGTTAGAATTCATATTCTATCATTTCCTTGGAGAAAATACATTAATTCACACCTCTGTTCGCCGAGAGTATTTTGAATAATGTTAAATTTGTTATTGCTGCACAAATTGCTCCCACCGTCTTCATTATTATGTTGTGGGATTTGTGCTGAAACCAAAATTTTTTTCATTTAAGTCATCTTACAGGCAATTTTGTTCCAGTGTCGCGCAGTCAAATGCCTGACTTAGGATGAATATTGAGATCATTTATAATTAACAATCCTCCAAGTGAATTTGCCGAATTTAGAGCCATCAGTCTGAAAGCCAATTTTACCTTGAACTCTTGAGAGACTTATTGTCTTTGTGCTTAATTATGAATATTTGAGCAAATGTTCTTTACTGATATCCAATCATGTATTTTTGGTGAACTCTGAAATGAAATTGTTTGATCACTTCTTTTTTTGTACATCAGGTTGCAGGATGGCTGCTATTTCATATCTTCTGCTTTGGGAACGTATGAAACCATGTGGGATTTCACAGGGCATTTTATCCATGTTGATATTCTTGGTTGGTTGGTGTGTGTGTGCTTGTGCGTGCGTGTGTGTGTGTGTCCATCTGTGCATTTTAGGTTGGGCAATGGTGGAGATTGTATGTGTTTCATTTTTATCTCCATAAAGTGAATAGTGTGCGTTGCACAACGTGATCAGACAAACATGCAGATGGACCTGGTTTTTGCAAAGTAAATTTCACTATTGAATGAGTTGTAAAAATAGTCTCTTTGTGGCTTGCTCCACTCTTTATATGCAGCTTTGGTGCCAGCTTTGGTTTTCACTCATTCAGTCAGCCTTTGTTTTGTGTTGTTCACGTCCATTCGCTCTTGTTTGTTCTCCACTCTGCTGTATCATGTAATAGTCTGTTTAGGCAATACCCTCCCTCCCTCCCTCTCTCTCTCTCTCTGTGATTGCAGCAGGAATACATTGTTTTATTGGAGAGAAAAAAGGGGGGCTGAGCAGACACTGGAATGACTTACAAGTGTTATGATTTTATGTATCATTTGGCTTTATCGATTTCTTCATTAGCAGGTGTTGATTAATATCTGGAGATAAAAGCAAGCACAGTGACGTGGCAGCTGCTTCTTTAGAGGAGGGCGTTAATCCGCGGCAGGGCAGTTCCTGTAAAAGGGAAGGGATCCAGGGCATTTGGCCACAGTCTGCTACCTTTATCGCTCCTCTCCTCTGTGACGTGACATTTTGCTGGTCTGTTGCCCTGGCTCTCTCTGGATGGCAGTGACAGGGCGGCTGCTCATGAATGACCATAACCATATTGACAGTGTCTGTGCCAGGGGCCATTCAGACCCCAGCTCCCTAGTTCAAACACACACACACACACACACACACACACAGAGTCCGGCCTGCCATATTGTTGGGAGGCACCACCCAGCTGGTCAGAATGAAGCTGAACTCTCATGTGCCATTTTTCTCCTCACAGCATGTTTTCATCCTTTTTGGTTTGACCTTTTTGCTTGGTTTGTTATTGTTGTTTTAGATTAAATTTCCTTCCTCGCTCACTTTTATTGGTTTCTGGTTTTTTTTTTCCTCTCTTCTTCTCACTATATGTGGGCATGCAAATCTATATTTTTTTTTTATGGCATTATGTTAATGACAAGATGTATATGTTACAAGCAGCTGAAGGTTGTGCATTGATCAATACCCCCGAGGTGCAAACAGTCTGGGAGATGGAGATGAGGTGCGTTCATTGTGCCCACGGTGGCAAAGCTCCTCAGGCGTCCTGTTGTTTCTTTAATCCATCCTTGCCTTTGAATCCTCACCCGGGAGCCTTATAGCACAGAGTAACATCGATTGCACACAGACAAATATTTTGCCAGGCCGTGCTTCATTTTTCTTCCCACATCTATCTTCCTCTTTGTTTTGTCCAACTCCAGCACTCTCCATCTCCATCTCCATCTCCATCTGGGAACAGCAGTGCAGCTTTCCCTTCCTTTGTTTGCGTTTCAGCAACAGCCAACTACAACATTGATGAACCCCCATCTGACGGTTTATGGCCACGTCAGCACCTTCTTCAACCTTCTATTCAGAGAGGCACTGCGCTCATATGCTTATTGACAGACACTCATGTTGCGACACACTTCACATGACGTGGACATGTGGTGTGTTTGAGCCGCCAGCTGTTTCCCAACCTCTTGTGAGGTATGGGGACGAGAGATGAAACTGTGATATTGACCCAGCTCCCTGCAGAGGGTGACCCTTTAATCCCACTGGATGGTTAGATAGAGATCATACGCTTATTTGAGCTGCTGGGAGGACAACATGCTGTCATACATCATATAGAGCATCAACACATCTGGTAAGCCGGGCCCACACTGGACGCTTGGGTGGTGCATCTGCGACACCGAACCTCTTGCTTTTCTTGAGGGGCACATTTCAAGCGGGGATGTCCTAATACCACTTTTTTGTGTCCGATATCAAAAGACTTGAGTAGCTACCGATATTGTTCCGATACAGTCATTTTAGACCGTTTATGAACTACGAAGCTGTTGTTGATACATTTGTGCTGAGGCATTTCAACGACATAATAGTACTCCCAAAATGAAGAAAGTAAACAGCCCAAACATGACTCAGCTAAAATGGTTTTGCTGATTTTTATTGACTGTTTTACTGTCTGTGCAGAGTGAATATGTAGGATTTTGGGCTTGTATCGGATCCTACATTTGTCCGATATCCGATCTAGTGATTCTGACCAATACCGATTCCCATCCCTAATTTTAAGTGATGAGAGCAGCCACACTGCGCGCATGAGACGAGTGTCTCGGGTGTGTGTGTGTGTGTGTCACGCCTATTTTTTTTTTTACCACCTCAGTTTCACGTGTCACAAACACAACACATCCCATTTCAAAGTGAGAGCAGTCTAGAGTTTCAGTTTCCCGAATCCATTCATTTTGTAAATATTTGGCAGCTTTATTGCAGCGACTCAGTGAAGAACAGAGAAGTGTTTTTTTTTTTTTACCATTTTCAAAAGCAAAACTCTACATAGCAAATGCCCCACAGCAGAAACACTGTCATCACGTACAACACAAACATCCAAGCTGCAACATCTAAGCTGCGTTCTACTAAGCAGAGCAGTTTGGTACAATGCTCAATTATTTTTTTGGATTGTAAACATTTGCAAAGGGCATCAAAGATAAGCAATCTGTGCTGTCCCACTTTCTGGCCCCATGCCTTTGGGGTAACGAGCACAGTGGTCTGGAAAGTGTGGGTGAAGACACACTTTAGTCATTGGTTGACTCAACGTTTTTGGGTGACAACAAACCATGTACCATGATCGCTGACACCACCTGATTTGTGTCACTACATAATTTGCATTGAGCTGGTATGGATCATGGCTTTTATGGACAACTTTTATTTAATAAGGGATATATAGATTTACTGCTACTGTTCTTAATTATTTGTTCAGACATTATGTCTATATTGGTCAGTGGTGCATGTGTTAATTGTTCTAGTATTGTGTGTTATATTGTTAAGCTCTCTGCTTGTTTTTGAGTTCTGCTTTATCGGTTTTAATGTTTCTTTCTTTGAAAAGCCTACCCAAGGACGAGGACTGCAAATAAACTAAGACATCCATCATGGGCTACACGGCATCTTTTACATTTTTTTTTGAAAAGGAAAAATGCTTGTTCCTCACAAATGAATCAGTAAAATCAAAGTCAAGCAAAACAAACTGGAAAATGAAGACGTGAAATTTTTTATTTGAAAAATTAATTAGTTGTTACGTGACTAAAGGAACGTTGTGCGTTATGCTATTTAGAAACATGTTGTTACATTTCTTTATCAAAAATCAGGTCATTTAGGACTTATAGCAGATCTTATATCTACAAAAGGGCAGCAACAAAGACAGAAAGAGTTTCTTTTTTAAAGAATAGCATCAACATGCATTAGTAACGTGAGAGTGTTGCGTGTGTCACGCTGGTATGATGTCATACTGAGCCGAAACCTCTCACCCTTTAGTATGCTATGGACATTTTTGTCTTTCCACCCTTCAGCATGCCCCACAGCCTGTCTCCTTGAAGCACAGGAAGAGATTCCAGTCCATGTTCGATTGCTTATAATGCACCACATGGACACCGCTCACCCAGAGAGCTTTGGGCTTTTAGAGGAAAGAAAGATCCGGCCACCATATATTCTTGTTCCTCCATAGCCCTAAATAGTTTTCATGTCGTGCCAGCGGCATCCACAGGTTATGGAAACCTGAGCTGTGAGTGGCATCACTTCCATTGCGGTTGCCATTTTTTCCATATGACTCGGACTCTCAGTGACAACCGCTTCCTCTTCATCCCGTCTCTCTTTCACTTCCTACAGCAAATAAAATACGCATCACCTGCTTCCCGCTTAAGTCTTGGCCCGTACACTGTTCTGCAAAAGCAGAATGATGATATGTTATCTTAGTTTCGAGTGTTAATTAAACCTCCTTCACTGTGGCAATAGAGATTGTGAATTATGTTAATGTCTTGCACATTTTTCATCTGACACCTTTTATTTTAACTTGTTAACTTCTAAACAAATGCTTTAAGTATAGCCTTCCAATGTGTATTTGGAAGTGACAAGAGCTGCTGAGGTGTCTATAAGTGCAGTGTCAGGTCGAGGACACGCTGCATGTGTTCCATCTGACTGTCTCCTTTTTAATTCCAGTGTCCATGTTAACGGCCGTTCTCTCTACCAAGGTTATAATAGCTTAGGATTTTTCATTGACTTTTGGTATTAGTTTTAATGTTAGTTTTTTTGCCAAGCAAAAAGGTCATCATAAGTATTGTGTGTCATAAAAACCCAACAAAAGATGCGATTTTAAAAATGTATTAGGACAGATGAACAACCATCCCTGAATCAAATATAACAGCCTAAGAGAAATTGCAAAAGTGCAAAATGTGCATCATACTGCTGAGGTTGGATGCAGTTTGTGTGTCAGGTAAAAATCAAATAGCCAACAGACTACGTTCGCTAAACCCAACAGACACACATAAACATAACATAATGATAATAATAATAATAATATAATAATAATAAATAACCCTCATGAGACACATCTACTAACCACATAATGAATGTTATGTTTAATGTGCGTAGCCTTATTTATGTCCCACAAAAACAAATTGAAAACTTTGTATTATAAAGGAAAATACAACCTTTCAAAATTGCCGAACAGAGAAAAAATTAATACACTTCATATGAACCCAGAATATTCATGTAATAAACTAAGCACATTTCCGCTACAATTTTTGTTTTTTTTAGTAAGTTTAGTAAACACACAATTCAGTTCTTTTTGAACTCTTGTTTTTATTTTTATTTTAGGTAACAGAAACGTTTATTCAATTTTAGTATTTGATATTTTGTTAGTTTTCTTTAACTATAATAACCTCTCTACATGAGATATCCATCATATTGATATTTTATCATATTAATAATTCAAGATGCTATATATATAGATATATATACATATGAATCCGGAAGCTCACAAAGAATAAGGTGGGCAAGTAGCAGGTACCTGGAATTATAGGAAAAACACTTGATCTGTTAACTTGATACCACCGTCTATATATATGTACATATATACAGTATACACATATACATATTTCTGGTCCTGATATTGATCTGAGTCTCTTTAACATTCTGAACTGATTCGCCTTGTGCTGTATTTATTGTATACACACATAATGTAGCAGTCTGCAATATTTATAAAATCGGATCCGTCATCACAAACTTAGATCTGGGGATATTCATTTTACTTCAAGACTACTCCAAGACCCCCCCCCCCCAAGTGAAGTGTAATTAAATCAGAACCAGCAAATCAATAGCTGAGCCCTGAATTGACCTGCTCCACACATTCTCTCTGTGCACTGAATATGATTCATATTGCTGACGACTCATCTTTTCACACATTGAGGGTTCTATTAAATATTACATAAACCTGAGGACACCGGTGCACTTAGCTATTCCACTGCTTTGATCAACATTATCAGGACACTTTGTCACCTCTGATTTATCTGCCAGGCTATTCAGGGATTCACATATCATACTGCATTTGACCCCTGTGCGATGGCCTTTATTGAACTGGGCTTTAGTGCACGATGATGCTATGTTGCATTTCAAATGGCAAGAGACACTTTCTGATCTAAATGCTAATGTATTGTTCTCTGGTTTGAGTACACCTGTCGTCTCTATGTCCGCCCGTCTTTCGTGTCCTATCTTATCTTTCCTAGCTTTAATGAGCCTGACTGGAGGAATTCGATTTATATTTGTGGTTTGGCTCCAGGACTTGTTGCTCTGTAGCTTTGAGTGTGTGGCCCTATGTGACTGACTAGTTTTATGGATGTCATTGCTGCTTTTGGTTTTCACTCATGTCCCACATTCTAAGAAGAGCCACACATGTGTAACATGTGTCAGGGGGGGTTTCCAAATTGAGAGGACTAATAAACAAACGGCAAACAGTTGAGCTAGTTTTTGTAGACCCATGAAATGTATCAGGGTGGAACAGTGTGTAGCTTTGTAAGTGACATAGATTTATAAAGTACTCAAGACCTTGAAGTACTCAAAAAGTACTCAAAAAAGTGACTTCAGTAGAAGTTGAAGCGTTCTTTAAGCACCACACTTAAGTGGAAGTACTAAAGTGTTCAACATTTTTTGTACTTAAGTATTGGAAGCAGTTTATTTTAAAATATACTACTTACGTACTGAAAGTAAGCGTAGAAGTATTGTGTTATGTAGTTATTAAAGACAGCAGACAAAAGTTTGAATATCATATTGGGTCAAAAACACCATCCAGCGTGACCTCAACACCACGATCACTTAATGAAGTTGAAGATGTTGAAGGTGGCGTTTCTAGTTCTTCTTCCATCTCGAAACAATCTAACAGGCAACTGAAGTGTTGTCCATGCAGGCAGGCAGCACGGAAGCACGCGCTGTCTTCTTATAGACAGCTGGATCGCTTGATTCGCTCAATGATGAGCCAGCTTCATCAAAAACTGGTGAGAGCCATTTACAGCTCTGGCAGTGATAATGTGGGTTTGGAATGAGTTTTTTCTCATGCCATTTTACTCCTGGATTATTTTGGTTGTGAGTGACACAAGAACAACTGAAGAATAGTTGCACTGGTTTGATCACTGCCTGATATACTATAATTGTTAGTATGTCTATGTTTTCACTGATCAGGAGAAGAAGCCCTCAGCCTCCTTTGAGTGTACAGATAACATTTGGCATGTTGTCCGTGGTGTCTCTTTGTGACCACAGCAACAGACTAGTCCAAATGTTCCAAAGAGGATCTAAGGGTCACTGGCAGTGACATATTATGTGGAAGGAAGCCCTTTGTAGTCGTAATCCTCTCCTTATGCTCAGGCCTTGATCATACATTCACACCATAATCATGTGCTGTTGCATGCCATGCACTATACTGTATGTGCCAGACATGTTGACAGACATCACATATCAAGATATCTCTCTATATCTATTTTAATTTGATGATAATGAAACACGAAGACAACGTGATCTTCATAACTGTGAAGAATACATTTACAGATTACAGGGACATCAAATATGCTGTGATTTTAAACATCACAACAAAGCTGGTGAATTATTTATTTTTTCCAGGAACAGTCAGTAAAATACAAATGATATAAATCAATTACATTACATCATAATTACATTATGGACAAATCATTTTTTTTAAAAAAAGGAACAAAGTGGACTTGCTGAAGCCTAGCCTGAAGTCAACCCCTCCTCCAGGAAACTGGATATCTCCCTGCAGGAATCTCCCTTGATGCCAAAAGGTGATTGTCCTTAAACTGTGTCCATGTCTGGGACAGTTGACCTCTTGTGCTCGTTTTAATTTCGCTGAAGGCTGAACCCGCACTCTGTTGCTCTCCGGACTGGGAATTGAAATTTATCAGCAGCAGTTTACAAGTCAAGGTACATTTCTCCCAGGGACGTGATCAAAAGCCAGAGGCCAAAGATTGCTGAATGTGGCATTTTCTAGGTCCTACAGGTGTTCACTTTTACAGGATGAATCCTGTCACTGTGCTCCAGGAACAGCAGAGACCATGGAGACCCATTAAATGTGACTCCATGGTCAAAGAAAGACTGGTTGTTAATATATTAATATAGGAAGATATATATATACACACTCCTTCCTGTTTGTTTCTCTGTGTGCCTGTAAGCAGTCTTGGCCAGTGGCAGTGTTTTATTTTTGGGATGCTGTCATGTGTGAGATCACCTTGTGACTAAGCCTGTGATTGTCATGATTCGATTACAGACAGTGAATTGTGGGGCATTCACTGGCAGGGCATCAAAGCCAAATAATCTGATGTTTTTCATTTGAAAGCAGTACTTCTGTTAATTTGGATAAAAGGTTGTGTTTTGGATGGATGGATGAGGGATGAATGGATGGATAGATTGCTAGATAGTAGTCTTAACAACACACCTTCACCATTGCTGCTCGTATCAGTCAGGTTCGAAAAAGGAACATCATTTAATCATTTAATAAACCATTAACCGCACGCTAAGCCAAACAGGTACCACCACGCACACATACACGCAAGAATGAGTCCGACACATTAGATAACATTTCACATTTCTGAGCCAGTGTCATCCAAACCAGATTTGCCACAGTAGGCTAAACATTTTCAATCATCACTCATTATTATGATAATGAGTGTTTTCAACCAGTGACATTTTAGGTAAAACAGGTTTCACAGATGAGCAAGCGGTGTTTAATGATTTCATGATAGATGCATCTATCAATTATGTTTTGTTTAATAGACTAATTATTAAGTCATTGGGAGCACTCATGACAGGTACAATCTAACCCAAACTTAATGCCTTCGGAAAGGAGCTCTGACACACACACACACACACACAGGTTTGCACAGCACGCAGACTCTGCTTTAATTCAAAGAAACTGTCTCTTTTTTTCCAGGCTTCACAAATGAAGTGCACCAAGTACACACTTTATCAAAAGAATGTTTCAACTCGTAAAACAAAGCATTCTATAACACAAGTGGGTTTTCAGCCTTCATATCTGTCCTCCTCTCTTGTGCAAACTAGCTGTAAATTATTTGGCTGCACAGAATGGTGTGCAGTGTTAGCACGCCTGTGATTGTATCCTGAGATTGTACGGTTATAGGGTTTCCTTAAAAAGAATGTGCTGTTAAAACACTGGATATTACAATGTAATCGATATCTGTTGGTCGGACTGAACTGTATTTGTTTGGAAACGTTGTAAAGAAATGTCCTCATGGTCCCAGACTTTGCAAATGTATTGTGTAGTTCATCACAGGGTGATGAAGAATAAAAGATGTTGTGCACAAATCTGTGATGTGCATTGCTGAAATTCTCAATGACATGCAGACAGTCTGATCACAAACCCATCCAGAATAATAGTGGAGTTTGAGGTGATTCCATTGGAGAAGAAAAGATAATAGTTTCCATCAACATTATTTATGTCTGACTGAAGGTCGGGTTCGGTCTCATCCCAAATTTGGTTATACAATGGCACCTTCTTACTGTCAACATAGGACATTATGAATCTAGACCCTATGGTTCTACGGTATTTACCAGGGTATGTGATCTGAGTGGAGCTGAAGAAAATGAAACAAAAAAAGAATAATTGAGTCATCTTTTCTCTCGCTCCATCTTAATCTAATTTGGCTATACCAGTGTGTGAAGTATATGTGAGGAGGAGGAGGATGATGAGACAGCAAATTATCTTATTGGGAGTAAATCTGCCTTTTGAACGTTGGTGATAGTGGTGTTACTTCAAGAGCTCAATGTCGGGACATTGTTTGCTTATTTTAACCATAAAAGGGCCAGTGGCCTGTGAGTAAGTGCTTTTGCTCATGTTTCCAGAATAACTTTCAATATCTGGCAGTTATTAACAATTGACTGAATGTTAAAATAGTGTATTAACAATTTCAAATGAAGAAAAACTAAATGTTTTATTAACAAGTAAGAAAAAAAAACACTGTAGAACCAGATTGTGCCTGTTATATTTGAAATTTGAACAGTATAAAACATTTAAAATAACTTTTTTTTTGTCTCAATGTCCAAAACCAGGCCAAAAAATGGAAACTATGTACAAGCATTTTTCCCACTTTTTCCCTTTCTGGTGATAAAGGCACTGATTCGCCGGCTTCCTGCAACAGCGTGAGTGAAATTACCATAATAACCACATGTTGGCAACTTCTCAGCTTTCAGCATAAACCGTTGTGTAATTACAGTAATGCAATGTGCACGTGTCGTCTGCGATATGCTCGGTGTTCAAGGGTTAAAGAAACACTACATATAAATACTAGCAACAATAGCACAGTCAGTTTATTCACAATTTGAATTTGAATGTACAGCCTGCAAATTCTGCTTATGCTTATTGTGTGGAAAAAGGGGGAATAAGTGAAGATGTGTCTTGTGGTTTATGGGGAATCGGTTCCTCAAGCCACATTATCTGCTAACCTGAAGTCTCTGGGGAGGAGCAGGAGGGCAAACATCGGTTTCCAATACCTTTCTAATTTGGATTGCAGTGTCCATTTTAAACTCTAGTTCCATATCTTACATATAGTCCATTTAAGTCTGAAGTGTCCCTGGCAAAGTGAATTCTATGGGCTGTACTTTGTTTTCAGTGTTATTATTCATGTTCATTTACAAGGTGCTTGTAATTCCAGAAAAAAAACACACACGTTGTATCATATTTGCATTTGTTCAGGCCCATTTGCTCATTTCCACATTATGCTTTGAGCGCGGCAGAATAAAGTTAGTTTGATGTGCAGTTGAACACTGGTTGAACACAATAGGCTGTGAGTGTTTTGCTCGAAAACAGCTTTTGTCTCTCACAGAGCCTCCACCTGTGCAACAAGCTGCCACTTTAGCTCTCTGTCACTCACTGACCGGAGCAGACCAAGCGGAAACTGTGCACCGCTCTCTTACAGGCTAATACTGACAACTATCTCCTGGATGAAAGTTAAGGGTCGATCAAAAGGTTAGGAGAATGTTTGCTTGGTGCTTTAATCGAAAAGAAAAGTGGAATAAAATAGATAAATAAATAAAAAAACTCCTCCTTCTTCTGAAAGAGCAATGCCCAGTGGAAAGAAACTGGCATCCCTGACTGGCTGATTATGTGTTCAGGACATTCAGGGATGTTCAAGAATAAAGCTGAATAAAAACACATTCAAGTCATGAGCCATTGTAAATTGATGAATTGATAGAAGATTAGCTCACTCTAAAACCACAAAAAAAGAGAAGATTATTTGTAATATTTTAGAGTAACTTAAAAAAAGTGCTGTGGAATAGGTTGCACTTACAGATTTTTAACCATAATGTTCATCTCCATTAACCACTGAGTGTTATGAAGCATATTTATCAATTTACATATACATATTTTATATATACATATAACACAACCAACAGGACGATTAAGACTGAATCTGGAGTTTAAATAAATTCCACATTTCACTGCAGTAAGGCTACATTATCTTGTTAGACAACAAAATGCAGTTGTTTAACCTTAACTACTGTGTTTCTTATCTTATATACACTGGCTGCATATTGCTCATAGCTATATTATATATTATAATCTTTACTTCTGATAGCTCTC